>NC_061116.1:177205684-177223876 GCF_002878395.1 Capsicum annuum
AAAAAAATAATATATGTCTTCGAATACTAATAAAGACATAACTAATACATAATGATAGAGGTGAACTACAGACGTATGAATGTCCAACCGCTACCTTGAGTAATCTGAAGGCACTCGAAATCAATCAGTCTAAGGCGCACCTAAACCTGAAGCTGCACCGAAAAGGTAAAGTAGGAGTGTGTACGGTCCACTTATACTCAGTAGAAATCATAGGTCGATCGAACAAAGTAAAAAATAAAGCATACAAAATACACACTAAGGGCACGTCACCTGCAATCAGAAAATGTCCTACCAGTTCTAGTATATCACATATATTGTAATATCACGCCATAATAGGACACACGGACGTATTATATCACATATGAGTAGAATATGTATATACAAGATTATCAAATACAAGTAAAGGAAGATACAACAAATACATAAATGACAAGTCAATATGACAGTACAACACAATGTAACTCAATAAAATAAGTGCAACGTATATGATGATGATGATGATTCATGAGGTCGTCGCACAACCTCTGGGATCATCACACAATCCCCGTATACACCTATAGAGCTAAAACTTCCCGACATAGGACCCATGGGGTTCGTCAATCCGTATACAATCCACATATCGCTTTTTCGGCACATTCCTCGAAAAGGGTTTTATAACGTGTTACAATATCTCCCCCCACCCCCACCCCGCGCACCTTCTTCAGAAAAGGTTTTAAAAAGGTGTTGTCAGTGTTTCTTAGATGTTATCACGGTGGTACCAATGTTTTATGAATGATTATGAAATAAGGATATAATGCTCACAAGTAATCATAATGAGTATTTTTACAACCAACCACATATTTTCACAACCAACCACATTATATATTTCCACAATCAACCACAATGAAATATTTTTACAACCATGTGAGCCAATATCTACTCATTATTTCAGTTTCATCCACAGATTTTCACATTTCTCATATGTCAATAAAGTATGAATATAATCACAATACACCAATGGTACCATATTAAGCATCTTAATAATGCACTACAATTATTCACATGTATTTAAGGCTATCAATATCACATAGGATCCACACGGTCACACATATCACATAATAACTCAATTTTGATAATTACATCATATATATGATCCCGTACGGACACAACACATATATAGATATTTTTCATGCATTTTGTATCATCATTTACTACTCAACCCAGTCTGAAAGAGTTAAGTCATAACCTAACTCAAAAGTCGAAACTGATCTACTACACTTTGAACCCATGACCTTACTTTCCAAGAACGATTCTAAACTCTTCTAAAAGCATCAAATGAAATCTATGCGTCAAAATAAAACCAAGACACCCATATTGACTACTTTTGGTTTGGAGTCAAAATGAACTTTCGAATTTTTCGAAAAAGAAGGGCAAGGTCATAACTTTACTTTAAAAATGCGTTTTTCACATTTTTAGAAATCTACAACTGAAAATCCAAGTCAAATCGAGCCAAAAATGAGGTTCAAATTGAAGAAAAACTATTTTAAGCTTTGTCGGGTAAAATCTTTAAAATCTGGGTTAAAATCAAGAATAAGAGTTGTTTTGAATGTTAAATTGATTAAAAAACTAGTAATTATAAGATTAAAATATTAAAGTAAAAAGGAGTGAAATTTGGGTTTAAATCAAGCCCTAAGATTTTGGGATTTTGAGAAATTAATCAAGAAATTAATAAGAAAAGGGTGAATACTTACCTTAAATCCATAAAAGAATAAAGAAATAGATGTTAATCTAGCTATCCGAGCTCCCACAAGCTTCACTTTTAAGCTCTCACACCATTTTAGAATTTAAATCTCAAGAGAAAATATGAAAATGAGCAAAATGGATCCAAAAAATGTTATTAGTAGTGCATATTTTCTGCACTAGCTATGGATAAAAAGCTGTTTTTTTATTTTAAGTCCAATCCAGACTTCGACGGGGTGACCGAAACTCATTCGAAGTTTGATATATGCAAACAAACTATATAACCACACCAAAATTAGATGTTTCAAACGCATTGGCAAAGTCGGATTTTCAAAAAAATATCATTTTCACAAAGTTGACTACCGAAATTCGAAATCATAATTTTTTAAATCGAGGGTCAAAATGAGATTCAAAAGCCGTAAAATTACACCAAACACTTTACCATCCTAAAATTGACATTTTAAATCTGCTAGTGAAGTTGAATTTTTCATCTGAGGTCGTTTCGATCAAATGTGGATCCCATACTCATATTTTCAATTTTTCAACTTTTTGATCAATGGGTCAAAATGAGCTCGGGTTCGCCGGAACCCGAATCAAAGGTCTACCCAACCTAAAATTGATATTTCGAAGTTGTTGATGCAGTTCGTTCAGCCATCCATCGCACGAATCAAAAGATATCCACATAAGTTTAAAATAAGATTTTCGAAGCCATAAAAAATCATAATATCATATAAATGGTACCAAAATCCATCGAGAATTATGTCAATCACCCCCACACCCCAAAAATACCATAATACAACTATGGAGAAGGGTAAAACAGTCAAATCACATAAAATCACAAGTTTTATATATTTTATCAAAATTTTTAGGTTGTTACATTTCATCTTTAGAGATAAGATTCCTTAACAATCTAAACTTAAATTACTCTTAAAGTCCTTAGAAATCGCTAGAATCGGGTTTATGATAGAAATTGAGATTTAGCCCTAATTTATGAACTGAAAGTAAATCGATGAGGAGGTGACTAAAATTAGTTTTTAAGGATCCTAGGGTGTTAGAAAATACTAATTAGCGTATAATCATGATTGTTCGTGTTAAATAAAGTAGAATTCATGAAATTTAAAAGGTAGAAAATTCCAAGGGGATGAATTAGAGCAAGTTTATTATTGAAATTATTGGTTAATAATTTCTAATGGTTAGAAAAGGTGAAATAATTAAAATAAGTGTGTGAATTTATTCTTATAGATCAAAAAAGGATGAAAGAGAGAGAAAAGGTGAACTTGTGGCCTTGACGTGAATCAAGCAAGCATAGGTAGGTCATAATTTATTTATAGCTGATTATATGTAAATTGAGTTTATAATTATTGTCGGGCACTACTCGTGTTTATTGACTGTATTTTCATATTCATACATATTGATGATGTTTTGTGATGGTATTGTGAAGATGAGTTGATGATATGAATCATGGTAGTGAGACCATGATGATGATTATTGTAATACCCCGTATTTCTCTAGCTTTAATTAGCTCTCAGTCTAGGAGTTATCCAATATAAAATTTTAAAAGACTCAGTAATTTCAGTTTAGAGCCTACCACTGCATATAAAATTCAGTTAGTTTTCCAACGATATAAAATTCACCCAAATTTGATACCCGAGCGAAAAGTTAGAGTCATTTTCGTAAAGCAGTATGCCAAAAGAAATGTCAGCACGTCGTGTAGGCCAGCCAAATAGCAATTGGCAAATTCCAATGTTGCTCCGCGATATTGCACGTTGTTTCATAGGATCAGTTCAGAATTATCCTTCTCCAGTGTTCCAATGCGATCCCACTACATTGCGGTGAACTTTCAGGTCGCATCCAGTGTGGCAACACAATACCATCGCGTCGCGCCACCATGTATTTTCCCAGTTGTCATTTTCTAGAGACACGGTGTGATAGCTCTACATCGCCAGGTGCCCAAATCGAGTTTTTTAGTAATGAATTTTATATTATTCTCAGGAATAGTTTTGTATTTTTTTCACAGCCCTAATCAGTCCTAAACTGTTCCTAGTTTCACCTAAAATCTTCAGTTCCAGCTCCGTCCTCAGTTAGTGCTCCAATACCTAAGTTCAGAAATGGTAATAAAGATAGGGCTCCAGGCTCTAAATCTCAAGGGAGTGTCAACAGTGCTTGAACAAATACTTTTTGTCAAATATATGGCAGAAACCATCAGGGTATCTGCAGAACTGGCAATGATGTTTGTTTCGAGTGTGGCAAGCCAGGCCGCAGAGTCAAAGATTGTCCTCAGTCAGGTTCTCAGGGTCTGTAAAATCGTTCTTCATCTCAGTCAGGTCGCCCGAATCAGCAGGGTGCCGCTTCCAGTACCACTAGTGGACAACGCCCAAACAGGCTCTATACACTTCAGTCCAGACAAGATCAAAAAAATTCTCCTGATGTAGTCACTAGTACGTTACAGATCTTCTATTTATATGTTATGCCTTGCGAGATTCAGGAGCTTTTTTATCTCTCGTAACTCCTTATATAGCCGTTAACTTCGGAGTCAGTCCAGAGACCTTAGCAGAGCCTTTCTCAGTTTCTACCCCAAAAAATCCATCTGAACCATTTGGTAGAGTCAAAACTGGGGCTCTGCTAGAACCCTGTTTAGAACTCTGAACCCTGTTTAGAACTCTGGAGGTATATTGGGGTAGAAACTGGTAGAGTCAAAAAAGGGTCTTAGTACCTGAGTTCACCTCAGTACATCCTTCCACCTTCAGACAGATAGTCAAGTAGAAAGGACCATTCAAACTCTAAAAGATATGCTAAGAGCCTGCGGTGTCGATTATAAGGGTAGTTGGGATGACAAGTTGCCTTTGGTCGAATTCGCATACAATAACAACTATCACTCTAGTATTCAGATAGCTCCGTTTGAGGCTCTCTACATTAGGAGATGTAGATCTCCAATTGATTGGTTCGAGGTAGGTTAGGCCACAGTAGTAGGGCCTGACTTAGTATTTGATGTCTTAGAGAAGGTTCAGCTGATCAGATAAAGACTTAGGGTAGCCCAGAGCTGACAGAAATCATATACTGGTGTGAGGAGAAAGGATTTTGAGTTCGAGATCAATGATTTTGTGTTCTTGAAAATCTCCCCCATAAAGAGGGTAAAGAGGTTCGACAAGAAGGGAAAGATCAGCCTCCGATATGTCGGTCCTTACAGAATTCTCAGTCATTTTGAAAAGGTAGCTTACGAGCTCGAGTTGCCTTCAGATCTAGCTTCAATACACCCAGTATTCTACGTCTCCTTGCTACAGAAATGTATTGGTGACCCAGCAGTCATAGTTTCCTTAGAGGGAGTAGATATTCAGAATGATCTCTCTTTTGAAGAGGTTCCAGTCCAGATCCCCGATCATCAGATTTGCAGATTAAGGAACAAAGAAGTTCCCTTAGTCAAAGTTCTTTGGTGAAATCAGTTCATTGAGGGAGCTACTTGGGAAGTAGAAGCAGATATACGGACCAAGTATCCTCACCTCTTCTCCTTAAACTCAGATTTAGCTTAAGGTAATAGTCTTTCTTAGCTTTACTCAATTCCATGTTCAGTTATAGTTATAATATTGGTATTAGTTACCGTTGCATATTCAGTCATGCATTCATGAATCAGTTCAGACATGTACTCATGCATTAGATATGCATGTTCAGTATAAGAACTTAGCTTGTCAGTAGTTCAGTCAAGTAGTCATGCTTCAGTGTGCATGTTCAGCGTGTAAACTCAATCTATCAGTGTTTCTCAGCTTAATCAGTCTCATTCGAGGATGGATGTTCCCAAGGGAGAGATATTGTAATATCCCGTATTTCCCTAACTTAAATTAACTCTCAATACATGAGTTGTCCAATCTAAAATTTTTGAAATACTCAGTATTTTTCAGTTTAGAGCATGTCAATGCGTAGGAAATTCAGTTAGCTTTTCAATGATATAAAATTCGCCAAATTCGATACCCGGGCAAAAAGTTAGAGTCATTTTTGTAAAGCAGTGTGCCAAAATACATGTCAGCGCGTCACAGTGGCCAGCCAAATAGCAATTGGAAAATTCTAGTGTTGCTCCGTGATATTGGCGCATCGCGCTGTAGGCTCAGTTCAGAATTGTCCTTTTCCAGTGTTCCAATGCTATCCCACTGCATTGCGATAAACTTTCAGGTCGCATCCAGTGTGGCAATGCGATACCACCGTGTCGCGCCACCGTTTATTTTCCAAGTTATCATTTTCCAGAGACACTGCGCGATAGCGCTGCGTCGCGCCAGGTGCCCAAATCGGGTTTTTCAGTGACAAATTTTATATTATTCCTAGGGGTAGTTTGGTATTTTTCCACGGTCCTAATCAATCCTAAACAGGAAATTTAACCCTAAAGGAGCACTAATTGCTCATTATTTTATTATTTCTCAAGATCAAAAAGCATTCTCTCCCAAATAGCAAAACCCTAGCTCCAAGAAATCAAGGTCAATCTTAAGAATTTCTCTAAGAACTTCTAGAATTAACAACCCAAGGTATGTTAGGTGTTCATCTATGGGTTCCTTTCACCCATAGGGTCCACGAATCCATTTTTAAAACTACAAGATTGTTGATTTATGAATTACATGCTTGAAATTGAATTGAATTCATGTTCATGTTATTGTTGGGTTTCAGTCCTTGATTAAATTACAAACTTTCATGAAATTAATCATTATATGTGTTGAATTACATGATCTTCATGATAAACCCTTCAATTTGCAAGTTGATTGATGTAACCATGATAATTATATGTGTTGATTATTGTATAACCTAAGCATGCTCCCCATGTGTTTGATAAAATGCCTATATGGATGAAATAGTGCCATTATGACATGATAGCATGTATTCTCCATTCATGTACAAGTTAATGCATTACAAGTGTTTGATGAAATGCCTCTATGAATAAATTATGATCAAGTGAACATTGTTATGTTATTCAAGATTATGTTATGCCTTTCTTTTATGCTATCGAGTCTTGAGGGTATTTAATATCCGATAATTTAGTTGTGTACCTAGAGCCAGTGTCAGTTACAAAATAGCATCAGCCATGTCCCAATCAGTAGAATCCAGTCAGTTACAGAACTCAGTCAATTACAGAAATTAGGAAAACTCAGTAAACTCAGTATCAGTTCAGTCCAGTTCAGTATACTCAGTTCAGTGTCTTTCAGTTGGGAGTAGGATTCAGCACCGAGTGAACCCAAGGATGGGGGCTCACCTACCGGTAGAGGTTATCATCCTTAGAAGCAATCCTTTCGTTCCAGAACTACATAGCCAGCGTAAGTTGAGACATCAAACCTACCAATTGAGGGTTAATGAGGTATTTTAACCTGCCAGTTGTAGGCTCCACCGTTCTCATTAGAATACCTGTTAGATGAGGGTAACTCTTCAGTTTCTTTACTCGTGGCATGGTACTGACACCCTTCCAACTGGGGTCACAAGTTGGACCCCAGCTCAGTTATCTTATTTGGGGCATGTCGATTAGATGATTACCTCCGACAGTTTTAGTTTTAGTCTCCAGGATAGAACTCAGTTCAGTTCTAAAGAATTAGGACTATCAAATACAGTCAACCAGTATCAGTAACTTAGTTATCAGTAACTTCAAATATCAGTTACTCAGTATCAGAACTTAGGACTTAGCTTCAGACAAGCTCAGTCACAGTATTTATTTATATGCACAGTAGTGCATACTCAGTTTTTACAGCAGTGTCAGTTATCCATGTACTCTCATGTTCAGTTACTCTATATCATTCAGTCAGTTATTGTTCATGCATATGAACCCTTGCATTCAGCCTTACCTTATCTAGCATACTTGTATATTCCACCTACTGACGCATACTCTTTTTTTGTGCTATGATGTCTCATATCATAGGTTCGGACGCTCAGGTTCCCGACCGCGCATAGACAAATTCAGATTTAGCCAGTAGTGTCAGAGTTAGTAGTGAGTCCTCATCAATCGAGGATATTTTATTATTTCAGTTTCTCAGTAGATGTAGTATTTCAGTAGATGGAGTTAGTTGGGGGATTTTCCCATCAACTCCACATTTAGACAGTTCAGTTTAGATGTTTTTCAGACTAGACTTTCAGACAGTATTCAGTTTTACAGATTATTATTTCAGTAGTATACTTTATCAGTATTCCATATGTTTTGAACCTTATGGCATTTCAGCCTATTTTTCATATTTATTACAGTATTATTATTCAGTGCTCACAGCAGATATTAGTCATGGGTTTAGTTTGTGGTCCTTCGGGGTCGTAAGCATCGTGTAGCGTCCGGAGTATAGACTCGGGGCATTACAATTATACTGATGATGAAATTGATGATACTGAGATCATAACAATGACAAAACAAAAGACTTAAAAACACCCCTAAATTTGTCCGACAAACTTACTTTAGATCTGTAACTACACATGCATTTAAATATCCCTTTATTATAGTTTTGAGTGAATTAAGTACTCCTTCCCACCTCCCCCTCCCCCAAAGCAGAGAGGGTGTACTCACTTTTCAATAGGTGTGTGAGAATAGAAGAAGAAAAAATTATTGATAAAATTGTACATGTGACATTATTTTATTCCCCAACATATAACTCCTATTTTAAATATTCTTTTCTTTAATATATTACTTTTTGACCTATTTAAATTTTTATTTGATATAAAAAAAATTTATGGCCCTATTATTTTTTAATTTTCTATTTTTTTAATTTCAATTGTCTTCTCCAATATAGTTTTTTTTCTCCATTGCAGCCCACTCCATGTTGTAGCTTTCTTCTTTCAGAAAACTTTTTAGCTCCTCTTCTTTCATCTTCATCTCACCTTACTCCATGGGTTCTATTCCATCATTCCATAGATAATTCACTATCAATTTTACAAGACCCAACATCAACATCATCACTGCAACAATCAACTCTACAACACTTATCATGGATATCTCGCTCTTATCACCACGGTACCAACTGTGAAGGAAATTTTTTCATAATTTTAAATTTTTAATTAAAGTTTTTATAGCTTTTATCTCATCAACGAATTTCTTAGAAGATATTTTTTTCATGGAAATTCAAATAAAAAATACAGATTAAAATAAGAAAGTTAATAGATTCACATCTTTTTGCACCATAAATAATAGAAAATCATAAAATGAAATACCCAAAATTTAAGAAAAATTATATTTTGTTAAGATGATAAGCATCAATTTTTTACTTTTGAGGTAGAGAAAAACCTTGTTGATGAAAGGAGTATAGCCTGAGGCAATTTTCAACTGTCATTATTGAAAGTAATTAGCTTCAATTTAGGACTACCATTATTTAAAGGAATTAACTTCAATTTAGGGGCAAGTACTGATGAAGCTTTTTGCTATAGAAGATGGGTTACATGACTTTAGAGATTAATAGTGTATTTAAGTAAAAAAAATTGACATTTAAGAAAAAAAAATGATGAGTAATTAAAAAATTTAAAAACTAATCATGTGGCTCTTACATGCCTCTAGCGTGGTGCATGTGTAATGCACCAACACTATGAGAGTGATATTGTAATTTTAAGGGTCGTTTGATAGAGTGTATTAAGAAAAATAATGTTTGCATTAGATTTGTGTATTACTAATACCTTATTTCGTACACTTTTTTATCTAATGTATTACTAATGCTTGCATTAGTTATATACTCTATTTGATATTAAAGAGTGTATAACTATTGCATAGAAATTTATGGTATTAGGAATACAACAAACACTAACATGGTTAAAGTCATAATTGTCTCTCAAAATATTTTTCACGTGCTTTCCATTTTTTATAAAAAAAATTATGTAATTCATGTTATTTCTAATATACTAAATCAAACACTGCATAAGAAAAATGCAAACATAACTAACGCAAATATTATTAATACACAATATTTTACACTATTCTTATATACCCTACCACACTACCCCTTAGAATAATATTTAATTCACTTGAAAATTATTTAGGGGGTATTTAAATATCCGTGGAGTTAAAGGTCTAATGATGTTGGGATTGATATTGATGATGAGATGTTGAGATGAAAAAGAGGTAATACGTACACCTCACATGATACACTAAAACAATGGAAACACGAAACAAACACCAAAATAGTCTACTAGTTTGAAGAACCCGTGGACCTATTTGGTGACCACACTCGGGTTCAATAATATAAGACAAGAATAACGAGAGTAACAAGGATATGAGGTGTTTAACACCTTATTTGGCAGATACAACAAACTATATTAACAATTACAAGATGAATAACACAATGAACATTAACAACAAGTCAAGATTTGCATTAACAAGAACACAAACTACACAATTACAACAAGATAAAGGGATAGTTAGATAGACTTAATGAAGGTATAATCTTAAGAACCCAAGATCATATTCCACTCTTGGACCTTTAACACTACACACAATTTTTACCTATCTCTTACGAAGACACAAGGTCGAAATCCACCTCTCAAGCATCACGTTTCCAAGCCATGAGATCAACAAGAGTGAACCCATACTTTCTATACCTAGTTTTGATTTTGGGCCTCCAATGGGAGAGGACTTGTATTTCTTTGTGTTTAAAGACTTACAACATCATGAATAATCTAAGTCTAAAAGCCCTACAATGTTCTATTTATACTAGGTTACAAATAAAATACAAAATAGGAAAAATGCTCTATTTCCACCTTGAACTATACGTGAAAAGGCCGAGATACACTCGAACTTTAGGAGGGTCTTATTACCCCCCTAGACTAACTAAAACCGTATTTTTGACAATCTTAGTGTCTACGTGGTACATACGTGGTACACACGTGTGTCTACGTGGACCTTTCAGTGTGTTGTAACACGTACGTGCCACGTATGTGCCACATAGGCGCTAAGGTTGTCAAAAATATGATTTTAATTAGTCCAGGGGGTAATAGGACCCTCCTAAAGTTCGGGTGTGTCTCAGCCTTTTCGTGTATAGTTCAAGCGGAAAATAGAGCATTATCTTTACAAAATATCCAAAATGCCCTTTTAAGAGCTACACGCCCTTCAAGTGTATTTAGGGGCTGCCTTGTTGTGTTCCAAGGCTCCTCTTTACACTCCAAGTGTGAGATTAGAGTCGATTTGGTAATTTTTAATTCCTTCACTCGCACACTTCAAGCCTCGGGTTCATTACATTCCCACATGCATCCATCTTCGTGGTCGTACTTGTATCATCCTCCCCTCCTTAAAAAGGATTTAACCTCAAATCCATGTCTTGTAAAATCAAAGAGAGACAAATAAGCACACTTTCTCATGGCGTGAGGGTTACGATTAGCCAAAAAATTAAATAATAATGGTATGCACTCAAAACACCAAAAATAGTCCACACCAAAAAAAAGAAACCGAGGACCCTTTGAGTTCAAGTCTCGACATGCCAAGGCGGTTCATACTTGACATATAACCAAGAGTCCTTGAAGTTACACATTAGGAAACCATTGACAACCGCACAAAGGAATTTGTTATGACAAAAATCTAGAAAGGATACACCTAAGCTTAAAGTAACTCGTCCCCACCCTAAGAGGACACCGGGATCAAATAGAAAGAGTGGCCATAGACACGGGTCGAGACAACACACCCATTTCCTGTAGTCTTTACCACAACCACACGGCCTACCCTCTATATTGGCATACATATCATCACAAGTAAAGAGAGAGTAGAGAAAGGTGGCACTCAATTCTACTTCTACTATGGTGTTCTCGGAAAAGCCACACAAAGCAGAAGAAGAAGTAGTTTTCAAGTCCTCACATTCCTTACCTTTAAGAGTACTTTCATCATCCAAGAAGAGATTCCATCTTTAGGAGGAATGTTGTCACATCATAGTGGGTTAGCATATAGGCTATAGCTTCCAAGGCAAGCTATACCATCATTTTCACCACTAGGTCTATTAGGAGTGTTTATATCATCTTCAAACAAGACATTATACCTAAAGAGATCATGATCTATTTCACAGGCAAATCGAAACAAACACGCCCATCACTCTCTAAGAGATCAATATCAAGTTTCAAAGAGTTTTCAAGTACAAGATTATCCCAAAAATAACTCTGGGGTTCACTCCCATTTTGTTGACCAATATTCTTAAATTTTTCAGTCACTTTAGATTCGTTAATCACATAACACATATCCTCAAGTAGTGGGCAAGTTTTACACACAAGTTGGTCAACACAATTTTTACTTGACGATGTACTTTCATTTAACACAATAGCTTCAACACTAGGTGGATACAAATCTATCTTACTAGAAGAGTTGATTTGGTCATCTATAGGATCAACTAGTGTATCCACTCGCACAATATGTACATCATTCACAAGTGGCAAGGAATCAACATACTCATATGTAGGTAAGCGACTACTCACACTCAACGACTTATTAGGCTCACGATCACATTCACATGCACCAAAGTGTAACAGTTAGCTATTTTACCTTGACGTTCATGAGTATGTTCGTCTTTACCTCGGTGTGAAAGTCCTTCACAGGCTTGGGAAGCAACTTCCTTCGGGAAGCTCTTATCGCAAGGTGTTTGGACCTTAGGTTTTGTATTTGTTGGGATAAGTATGGATACCAATTGGCGTAGCCTTTCAACGTATCATTTCATGTCCTCAAGATTATCATTGATGCGATCAAACATGACATCGAGATTATTAGCAACCATGGTACCTAAAGAAAAGACACAACAAACAAAAGAAAACAAACTAGTTAGTTCAAAATTGTCTCACCACACTCTCACTCTCAGGCTTACCTCACACTTAGTTACACAAGTGTTGAAAGTCGACTTGTACTTCGTGAGTGATTGAGGGAGGAGTCCACCTTGGTCCGGAATAAATTTTTGTTTGAGTTAACTTAAAGAAAATTTATTTACAGACTTGAACCAACAAGATACAACGAATTCACAAAAGAGACAAAAAGCACAAAAGAAACGTAGACACGAACAATAGATTCAAGAATTAAGTGACAACATAGTAGAAGTTTACTAGCTTGTTAATTAGTACTAGGATCAATTAAACGAAACTAAGAAACAATAAAGTGAAACTAAGAAATCAAAAATTTGAGCCAAAATTATTGCGTGAACAATAATAATGATGACTTGGCAGCCATGTATTGGTTGCGGTTTCTAACAATTTTTGTTGTCCAATTTCAAGTCCTTTGGCCAATTTACAATTTAAGAATTGGTGAAATTTGTTTAGGAAGGGATATTCAAATAAGTCTTGGAACCTTTTTCAAATTAAAGTTTCAACACATTGACTTTCTTTTGTACTTCTCCTTAAAACATGGACCCTTGAATCATGGAAAGTTGTTGGAAAGTGGTTGAAATGTGATTAACTAGTTGGTGAGTGATGGTAAGTCTTTCAAGACTAACAAAGCTTCACCTTTTTCCCTTCACCTTTAAATCTCTAATGTTCACTTTATTTTCAACAATATATGAAGGTGGTGATGAATATCAAGAATAATAACAACTTTACCAAGAACAACAACAACAATTCCAAGAACAACCAACAACAATTCAAACGGCCAACTCCCAAATCCTCAACAACAATGTTCTCAAATCACGGCCAAGACTACTACAACTCAACAAAATATTCTTAAGCCACCAATTAACAACAATATCATATGATCAAGCTTAGAACATCAAAGAGAAACCACATGGCCTAAACAGTTCACAACAAAAATCAAACTTAGATATGGACTCAAAGTGTTAGTGAAGAACAAAACTAACACTAGAAACACTCAAGACAAATAAAAATCTCGTCCAAGACACAACAAGAACACAATTCTCGGCTAAGAACACAACACGGTCAAATTGCACTTTTTCTGAAATTTTCAGTTTTTTTTCAACAATTTTTTTTATTTTCAAGTTTATAAGCTCAAGATTGATCTTGTGGGAACAAGATACAGCCATGATTTGATACCAAATGATACACTAAAGTAATAGAAACACAAAACAAACACCAAAACAGTCCATTAGTTTGAAGAACCCGTAGACTTATTTGGTGACCACACTCGGATTCAACAATATAATACAAGAATAACAAGAGTAACAAGGATATGAGGTGTTTAACACCTTATTTGGCAGCGACAACAAACTATATTAACAATTAAAAGAAGAAGAACAGGATGAACATTAACAAAAAGTCACGATTTGCATTAGCAAGAACACAAACTACACAATTACATCAACACAAATGGATAGTTAGATAGACTTAATGAATGTATAATCTTAAGAACCCAAGAGCATATTTCACTCTAACCTTAACACTACACACAATGTTCAAGAAAAGACAATTTTTTTTTTATTTTACCCTTAGCATTACTTGTTTTTTCACCAAATTAATTTCAAGAAACAGTGTAAACATCATTTGATAGGAATATTATGATAAAATAATCATGTTATTAATTATTTTTCTTAATAGGTGCGTCATCTCAATTTGTGACGAGTAAAATTCAACGAATGAAGTAGTTGACATATTTAAGAGATCAAGAGATAATGAATCTTTTTTTCCAATCCTACCCTTAGTAATAAGGAAATTATTCTAGAATTAAGAGGCACATATCCAGATGATAATTAAAGAATTAATAAGGATTACATAGTCAAATCATACTCATAATTAATTTTTTCTTTAAGAGTTGTGCAATATTTATATGAGCCAACTATTTTGAGATGGAGAAAATATTAGATAGCTAACATAAAATAATAGTAATAGTAGTACTAATAATAATAATAATAATTAAATTTAAAATTTTAAAGCTCATTAATAAAGTTAATTTAATAAATAAAAAATAGTCTAAATTATTTTTCAAATATTAAAAATGATACAAATATACTCTCATTGGACCTGTGGCCCTTATTTTGTAATTCTTTAACATACCTTTTAGAAAAAATTAGGAAAAATTTCAGAAGTAGCAACTCTGTAGGTTTAATTATAACTTTTATAGCAATAGTTTCATAATTACGAAAAATAATAAATTGTATTTTGTATTTAAATAAAATATTGCTATATAAATACATATATAAATTGAATAGTAATTGCTATTTTAACTCTCGTCAGTTAGAGTTAAATAAGGGAATTAACCGTTCTTAATTCATGCTACATTTAATTATAAAGATTCCTTTTTCTAATATCACTCTTCTATTTCTTTCTTTTTTATCCTTTTCCATTTTCTTTCTTTCTTTTTTCTAATTATTCGTTTTCTTTTTTTTTTCCTTTTTCATTTTTTTCTTTTTTTTTTTCTTTTTCGTTTCTTTTTTTTTCCTTTCTTTTTTTTTTCTTTTTCTATTTTTATTTTCTTCTTCTTATTTTTTTATTTTTTTTCTTTTAGTTTATTTTTAAACTTATATTTCTAGCTTTTATTTCTCTTTCTTTTTTCGGTTTTCACTTCTTTTTCTTTGGATTTTTTTTCTTTAGTTTTTTTACTTTTTTATTTCTAAAAGACCCATATCTATATCACATATATATATTCAAAAAATATACAAAATACATAGACATACAGATCTGCGTATGTATTTACAGTACACAACATACATATATATATCTGCATATGTATTTACAAAAATGTATATCTGACTCATATGTATGTATAAACATATAGGACACAAAATCTCTATAACAAAAAGTGACATAATACATTTGCCTAGTTGCGCTTGAACTACACATTTCTTCTTCATGATATAGACATCAAAAATATTATTATGACGAAAAATATGCATCATTCATAAATACATATGCATTAATCATAAATACATATGTGTTATTCATAACTGAAAAAATACACATGCATTAGTCACAAATACATATGCACACTGAAAGAGTACATATGTATTATTCATAAATACATATGCATCTATAAAAACCTAAGCAGGACTAAAAATATATTTTCAAATCAATAAATATAACATGCAACCTCATAAAAACATATGAATAACTAGAAAATGCATATGCATTATTCAAAAATACATATTCATATCTGGAAAAATACATATGCATTAGTCATAAATATATATACAATCTGAAAAATACATATATATTATTCATAAATATATATATGCATAACTGAAAAAATACATATGCATTACTCATAAATACATATGCACAACTGAAAAAATACATATTCTTTCTTTTCGTTTGACTTCTTCTTTTTCACATATTTTTGCACTTTTTGATATTTTGGAGATAAAGGTTTTCTCAATGTTTTTCGTTTCATGATTTTTTCAATATTTTTTGACTCGTCACAATGCTTCGATCTCACCTCTTCTATGCCTACGTCTTTGTTCAACTTAATAGGAGTAGAAATTAACTTAACACAAAACCCCACAATCTTTCAACAAAAAAGAATCACAAAAGCCCATCAAATAACATAGGAAAAGTTACAACAGACCTCCATCAAATAACGTATCCCTCTATTATAGCAGACCTCCACAATCTTTCAAAAAAAAAATCACAAAACCTCCAGAAAAAAAAAACGAAGAAGACGAATGAAGAAAAAACTATGAAAAAATAAAAAAATATAAATTATATGAAAAGATAACATGCAAATACTGTAAATATCAACTTACCTTATTTGATGGATCACAATTTAAAAAAATAAAAATAAATTGAAAAAAGTGGAGTGAAATATGAGAGAGAATTGAAAAAATTGAGTGAAATATATAAGGGAATTGAAAAAAGTAGAGTGAAAATAGTAAAAGGTAAAAAAGTGAGTAAAACCCACCTGTTCAATATAATGGTTAAAATATTACTACTTTTGGTATAACTTATAATTTTAAGAAAGTATTGTTATTTATTGTAATTAAGATCTTAAGTATGCTAGTTTCTGTAATTTTTTCAAAAAAATTATAAGAAATTTCATTAACATATGACAATCATTCTTTGTCGAAATTTTAATTTGTCAAAAATCTATATCCCACTTAAAATAGGATACTAGATATTCAGAAAATTGCATTCCATAGACCCAAATATAGGTAACTTTAGATATTTAACCTCAATAAGAAATATCTTTAAAAATAATCTTCCTTACTTTTTAAGTATAATACAAGTACCATTTTACCCTTTTACACCTCAAATATATTTTTTAAACTTTTCATATTTATTTGTCTCTCAAATTTTATTTTTTATTATTTTTACTTTTTAATTTTTCGTTTAATTTTACTATTCTATTTTTTTATTTTTTTATTTTTTTCTTTAATTTTATTATTCTATTTTCTATTATTTTCACTTTTTTTTCTTTAATTTTATTTTCATGTTTTAATTCATTTGTCTCAACCTTTATTTTTTTTCTCTTTTCTCAAGCATTATCTATTTCTTTTTTTTCTTTTTTTAATTCATTTATCTTTAATCTTTATTTTTTGTTTTTATTTGTTCTCTTTTTCCCCCCTCATTTTTCTCCAACTCTTTTTTTATTTTTTATTTTTTGTTTTAATCAGTTCTCTTTTTTTTCCCTCATTTTTCTCAAACTTTATTTTTATTTTTGTCTCTCATTTTTTTTTTTCTCAATTTTTTTAATTCTTCATTTTTTCTTGATCTTTATTTTTATTCTTTCCTTTTTTTCTCAATCTTCTTTTCATTTCTTTATTTTGTTTGATCGCTTTATTCTTTTTTCTCAACTTCTATTATATTTTGCTAATAAATAAAAAATTTAATAATCCACATAGGTATCTTCTTTTTTTGACATCAAAGCAAATTTAAGAGCATGAATTGTTACGAAGTTCTTTGAAAATTCTTGAGATAAGTCGTGTCTCTAAGGTGAGAGTTGTAGAATATCTCATAAATAAAAGCATAATGTGGCAGTGTCAACTCTTGCCCGTGGGGCATAGTTTATTATTTGAAAGTCCTTGAGCTAAGTCTTGTCACTAACACAAGAGTTGTAGAACATTTCATAAATGAAGACATATCGTGATAGTGTCAACTCTTGCCTGTGAGGTATAATTTGTAGTTTGAAAGTCTTTGAGTTAAGTCTTGCCTCTAAGGCAAGAGTTGTAGAACATCTCATAAATGAAGACAGAACGTAGTAGTGTCAACTCTTACCCGTGGGGCATAATTTGTAGTTTGAAAGTCCTTGAGCTAAGTTTTGCCTCTAAGGCAATAGTTGTAGAACATGTCATAAATGAAAATATAACATGGAAGAGTCAACTCTTGCCCGTGGGGCATAATTTGTAGTTTGAAAGTCCTTGAGCTAATTAAGTCTTGCCTCTAAGACAAGAGTTGTAGAACATCTCATAAATGAAAACATAACGTGGTAGTGTCAACTTTTGCCCGTGGAACATAATTTATAGTTTGAAAGTCCTTGAGCTAAGTCTTGCCTCTAAGGCAAGAGTTGTAGAACATTCCATAAATGAAGACATATCGTGGTAGAGTCAACTCTTGCCCATGGGGCATAATTTATAGTTTGAAAGTCCTTGAGCTAATTAAGTCTTGCCTTAGAGGCAAGACTTAATTAGCTCAAGGACTTTCAAACTA
>NC_061116.1:177223976-177224380 GCF_002878395.1 Capsicum annuum
GTAGAGTTAACTCTTGCCCATGGGGCATAATTTATAGTTTGAAAGTCTTTAAGTCAAGTCTTGACTCTAAGGCAAGAGTTGTAGAACATCTCATAAATGAAAACATAATGTGGTAGAGACAACTCTTGCTCGAAGGACATAATTTATTGTTCGAAAGTCCTTGAGCTAAGTCTTGCCTCTAAGGCAATAGTTGTAGAACATCTCATAAATGAAAATATAACGTGGTAGAGTCAGCTCTTGCCCGTAGGGCATAATTTGTTGTTTGAAAGTCCTTGAGCTAAGTCTTGCCTCTAAGGCAATAGTTGTAGAACATCTCATAAATGAAAACATAACGTGGTAGAGTCAACTCTTGCCTTTGGGGCATAATTTGTTGTTTGAAAGTCCCTGAGCTAAGTCTTTCCTCT
>NC_061116.1:177227380-177266916 GCF_002878395.1 Capsicum annuum
GGGGCATAATTTGTTGTTTGAAAGTCCCTGAGCTAAGTCTTTCCTCTAAGACAATAGCTGTAGAACATCTCATAAAACAAAATACAATGTGGTAATGTCGACTCTTGCCCATGAAACATAACTTGTTGTTCGAAAGTCCTTGAGCTAAGTCTCGCCTCTAAGGCAATAGTTGTAGAACATCTCATAAATAAAAACATAACGTAGTAGAGTCAATTCTTGCCCGTGGGGTATAATTTGTTGTTTGAAAATCCCTGAGCTAAGTTTTTCCTCTAAGGTAAGAGTTATAAAACATTTCATAAATCAAAATACAATATGGTAGTATGGACTTTTGCCCATTAAACATAACTTGTTGTTTGAAAGTCATAAGTCTTGCCTCTACAATATAGTAATGCCAACTCTTGCCCATGAAACGTAGCTTATTGTTCGAAAGTCGTAAGTCTTGCATTTATAATGTGATAGTATCAACTCTTGCTCATGAGATGTAACTTGAATGGAAGAAATCGAAGAAAAGAACAAAAATAATAAAAATTGCAGAAAAGGAGGAAAATGAAGAAAAATATTAAAAAAAACAAAAATCAAAGAAAATGTAAAAGTTGAGAGAGAATAGGAAAAAAATAAAGGTTGATAAAAAAATTTTTAAAAAAAGATTAAATAAAAATAAAGGTCAAGAAAAATTTAAAAAAAAATCAAAGAAAAATAAAAAACTTTTTTTAATAAAAGTAGACATTGAAAGGTGTAAAGAAAAAAATGTAAGGGTTGAGAAAAACTAAAAAGAATAAAAAAAAGGAAAGAAAAAAGAAAAAAATATAAAAGAAAAAAGAAAAAAGAAGAAGTTGAGAGGAAAAGGGAAAAAGTAGGTTTGAGAAAATTAAAAATAAAACAGGAAAAAAAAATTAAAGTAAAATTAAAAAGAGAAAAAAATAAAAGTTGAAAAATATAAATATGGAGTTGTTATTCATTATGAGTATCATTTATGTAATTTACTCCATTAATCATGAACAATTTTGTTTAAAAGAATATTAGTTAATAGGTAAAAGCTATTTAAAAAAAAAAAATTATTTAAGGCTAAAATTTGAGAGTTACCTTAATTTGAATCTATTGTTTAGATTCAACCAACTAATTATACTTACATAATAATGATGGCCCCGCTTATGCTCTCTCAGTACATTTAAAAGATTCATACCCATTAAAATTCTCTTTATTCATTTACTTTTATTTTTCCCCTTTCTGCCTTTGTTTTTCTTGTTGATTTATTTAGTTAATTTTATTTGGCTGCTTGAAGGATGATGTTAGAAATTTCTTCTTGTTCGCAGGAAGTGGATTTTCCTTTTTGTCTCCACTTAATGTCAATTTTGACGCGAGTATAAACTTATATCTCGTAAAAAGTTATAGGCCGAGGATTTTATCAGAAATAACCTCTCTATCTCACATTTGAGATAGTGCTGCGAATTGCGTATACCCTACCTTGTGGGAATATGCAAAAGTGCAAATGACCCGTAAATGCGAAAGAAATATATATGCCACGAGATGAGCAGAGCAAAGTTTCCCATCTTTTAAGACTTTGTAGACACTGCATAGTGCATATGTGTTATATCGTCAAGGAATGGAAGATGGAGAATCCAACCCAATGAGGCATAAGCAGCCCACTACGTACATCACCTCCCCTTAGTCCACTCACAATTGTATCACCCCATATATCAAATATCAAGTTCCCCTAATCACCTTTTACAAGTTTTGCACGGATTGCCTCTTAAATGAACTTGTGTTTAATTTTTACCACTTGAAGTTGAATGTGATTAATTTTTGCCCCCTACTCCAAAATTAATGAAAATTTATAGATCAAAGTATTCTTATTTATCTAAGCCTAATTCACTCGATATAAGTTTAAAATTTTGTCTTCTCAAACTGAACTTTTGCTTCGCTCATTATAAGTTTTGTATAAATTAAGTTATGCAGCAAAAGTTGTGTAGTATTTTTCAAAATTTATTGTAGTGTTCAGAAATTAAAGTTATACTTTTTGGACTTTACTTTTTCTACAGAAAAAAAGTTGGTAACTAATGTGGGATGGTAGAGTATATATGTGGATTTAGTGTGTGTGTTGTTTTTGGAAATACATTGCACCCTTCAGCTACCGACATAACTTATGTCTTTTATGACATAAATTATGGTATATGATAGGAACATATAAACGTATGTTGTAAAAAAATGTTTTAATATCTTGATGTCAAAGACATATCTTACTGTCCGTAACTTTATGATTAGGTGTGCGAGACTCCTTTTTTGGGAGGTTAAAAAGGGTGAATTTAATGTTGACTCAAAAGTCAAATGTATAAGACGTGGGTTCACTCCTTCATCACATAATAAAAAATTTGGCAGTTACATTATAGTGGGTTGGAAATAGAGATATTGACTATTGTACAAACTTATGAAAAAAATGGATTCATTTGTATTTGGTCATCACAAAGGTAAACGCAGCGTGTAGATTAATACCCTTGGCTTGAAATGTTCCTATTTGGGTTTTCTTCGTCAAATGGCCTTTCTTTGGGTTGTTGAAACTTGAAAGGGCCCATTTTAGATAAATTCATACGTCAAATAGCTAGCTAATTACAATGAAAACAGCAATTAATTAATCATTTACAAGTTTTTATTGACCTAACTGATAATGATGGCCGTGCTTAGCATATATGTTTTTACACTTTATCAATCACGGCGTAGCCACATAGCTTAGGCTGGTCAATCGAGCACCCTTTTATAAGGAAATTATGTTATGTATATAAAAAATATACGAAATATATAGATCATAAATTATTTTTTATATCTATATATTAAATCTTGAACATTCTTAGTAAAAAATTTATTTTGCCACGATAATCAATTAGAATAATAAGGGGAGTTTGATTATTGTAAATAATTTTCTTTTAACTTTATTTGACAATCCAACTTTTAGCAATCGTGAAATGCTTTAAAAAAATATATATGTACATTTTAAATAGAGAGAAGTATCATTTACCCTCTGAATTTGTCATATTTTATTTATGGTATACCTGAACTTTTACTTGTTCTAAGTACCCCGAACTTGTTCTTTTAGTATGTCGCGCCACCCTTTTCAGCCCACTGTCCACTGCATGTAATACACGCGCGGACAGGTGGATAAAAACGCTGATGTGGCTGTCCACGTGGATAATATCATTCACTTCTCTTATATTTATCTTATATTAAAAAATAACTCATTTCTACCCTTAATTATCCAATCTCTCTAAAGAAATTATATTTTTTAATGTTTCTCTACTCCAAAATAGTGAAAGATATAATTTACGTCGATCAAGTAAGCTATTATTTAAAAATTTATATTTTTTTTTGTGTTAAAAATATGAAATTATTTTTTTCCGATTAGTATTTTATAATATGAAATTATTTTTTTCTGGTTAGTTTTCATAGTAGTTTTCGATTAGTGTTTCGATTAAGATTTTGAGGAGACTCACATACACAAATACGTTTCTTATTATAATTAATGGATTAAAAAATTATAATTTAAGTTCGGGGTGTACAAAAATCGAACAGATAAAAATGTTATTGATTTATCGTTATTGGGTTAACGATTTTTTAATGATTTTGTAAAAAAAATTATTGGGTTATTAATTTGATTTTGATTTTTTTTAAGTTATTGGGTAAACCGATAACCCAATAAGATTATATTAAATTATTATTATTATTATTATATATATATATATAAAAGTAGGATTTTTGTTGCAACTAAGATTCGGCTTTCATGTTAGTTACTACTTTTTCTATTTTATGAGTATTTTCTCATCGGTTAAATCAAAAATCAAATCGTTAGGAATTAAAAATCGATAATTAATATAACTACATTTATTATAAGTATGTGTCTTACTTTTTTTAGTATTTGTTTTGTTAATATTATTTAAAATATCTGCTTCGATATTTAGTACATTTTTTTAGTTACAATAACTCATATGATATATCTATTTAAGATTACAAAATTGAAGGAGTCTCATAGGAATGGAAACTGGAGTTTTAGATTGAATTAATAAACAATTATTTTATTTTTAGATTAACAAACGATATTTTTATAAAATTAATAAACGGATAAAAAAATTATTTCATAAACTAATTAATAAACTGAAGTTTTAAAAAATTAATAAACGGATGAATTTTTTTTTAGATTGAAAGTAATGGACGAAGAGGAATAATAAATAGGGAGAGAGATAATTGAATTTTTTAAAAAAATTAAAGGAAAATAGATTTTTTATTTTATTTTTTTATCATTAAAAATGCTGATTTGGCATAAAATACCTCCATCACGCGTGTGATGGAGGTTTAACTCAAACATTTTAACACATCAGTGTAAAAGGGGCACGTAACATACTAAAAGAACAAATCGGGGGTACTTAGGACTAGTCAATGTTCAAATATGCCATAAATAATATATGACAAATTCAGAGATAATCGATACTTCTCTCTTTTAAATTTTATCCTGAATTGGGAATAAAGTATTCTGAAATAGTGTTTCTTCTTTCTTTATTCAGTTTGTTATTTGCTTATCAAATATATATTTCACATTTGATTTTCTTTTTTCTTACGTCTACTACGTACTATGTTCACGTGATTTCCAAAACCAGAACTCGATGAAGGAAATGAAAAGCAAAATAGTTGACAAGTAGTGATATTTAATGGTTGAAAACTGAAGGCACATAATATAATATAACACGTTCTATTCAGTGACGGACTCAAGATTTAAAGAAAATGAGTGCTTACTACAGAAAAAAAATTATGTGCACCTAACTCATTTCTTATTTAGTGGGTGCTTTTATATAATTTATACCCATTTTTATATATTTTTTATATAATTATACCTATTTTGTGTCGAATTTAGTAGGTGCCGGAGCATCCAAAGTTGATGTGTAGGTCCGCCCTGGTTCTACCAACTATGTTTATTTAAATAAACCACTATATCGTAATGGACCATCCCTTATAGTTATTTGGCCAAAGACATCGATAAGCACTCAAACTTATTTCGAAAATTCACTTATACTCTTCAACTATGGCCTTTACCTATTAGACCCCTAACCCCCCGAATTTTGATTCAATTGGACATTTTTTGCCTACATGGCACTGCACGTGTTGTGTAATCTCGGGAGGCACGTGAAGAGTAAATTTTTTATCAAGTTACGAATAGAAAAGTGTCAAATGGCACTGAGGGCCCCAAATTTTTTTTAATAAAACTAATTATTTTTAAAAAAAAGTCTCCAACATATTTTTAATAAAATAATTTTTTTAAAAAAAAACCTCCAACATAATTCCTCCCTCCCCCCTCCCTCGATACCCCTATTTCATCTTCTTCACCATTCTTCTTCTTCATTTTTTTTTTTGGGCTAAACTTAATTCTCCTGTCATATTTTTTATTTTTTCTCCTTTCTAGTTCTTACTTTTGAATTTGATTTAAATTTTTTTTGTTGTTATTCTTATTCTTTTCCACCATTAGTGTGCCGGAAAAAATGAAAGTTCGCCGGAAAAAATAAAAATTTGGTACATTTGAATTATTGAATTTTCAACATATTATTCATAGAAAGAGTC
Source organism: Capsicum annuum (assembly GCF_002878395.1). Classification (NCBI taxonomy): domain Eukaryota; kingdom Viridiplantae; phylum Streptophyta; class Magnoliopsida; order Solanales; family Solanaceae; genus Capsicum; species Capsicum annuum. The sequence continues at coordinate 177,232,976 of NC_061116.1, forward strand.
AATGTATGTAAATTCATGTAATTAACAACAAAAAAAAATAAAATGAAAAAGGCTCAAAAAACCCCCTGAACTATCTGAAATAGCTCAAAAATGCTCCTCGTTAGATTTTTTGCTCAAAAATATCCCTCCATTAAATATTTGGCTAAAAAATACCCCTCCCTCTAACGGAATTCGAAAAAGGATCAAAAATATCCCTGAACTATCTGAAATGGCTCAAAAATACACCTCTGTTAAATATTTCACTCAAAAATACCCCTCCCCTTAATAAAATTCCACCAAGCATGCCACTTAGATAAAAAAAAAAAAAAACTACGTGACTATGCGACATTATCATCCACATGTAAAATGTTAGTATTTTTTAAATATATGACATTCCTTTCTTCTTTATTTTTATTTTTATTTAAAAACGTCAGTGAAACGGACAAAACTTACACGGCTTTTTAATTTTTAATCAAAGTAGACAAACGGTGGTTACATAATTTTTTTTGTGAAAAAATTTATTAAATGTAATATCGCTATTATCAAATTCCTTTGATCATCTAAAAATTAAATTTTTTCCTGTTAATAGGTTTAAAAGCGTGAAACCCAACAAAAGAGTCTTATTATAATGATAAACCCATTAATTATTAGGCCAGTATAAAAGTTAAAATGAAGATTTACTCGTAAAAGTAACAAATTTCAAATTAAACTTTAAATTAGTTACTCAAAAGATGTGTTTAGCTTTGCTAGCTTTTACTCAAAATGTTTATGTTAAAATGATTTAATAAATACCTCCTCTAATCTAAAATTAATGAATCTTTGAATGTGACACACATCTTCAAAAAGTTAATGAATGACATAATTAAAGAATAATTTATCAATATTAAGTATCATTTTACTTCTTTTCAAACTTGTTCTAAAAATAATAAGATTATTCATCAAATTGAATTTAGAAAAATGAATTCATTTCGAATGATTAAACAAGTGTTAAAAGGAATTCATTTATTTTGAAAAAGAATTTGCATGTAGTAAATTCAACTTAATTATTAGTACACCAACATTTGCTAACTTAAAAGTTAAAATTCTAGCTCTTCCCCCGAGTCAACATCAGATCAAGATCAAACTGTCCCTCATCCCAAACGACAATAACAAGATGAAATTTAGAACTTTTAAAACACCAATGAAAAGGTGAAATCTAGAAATTTTAAAACACTAATGAAATAATTAGCAAAAGATTGATTTTTTGGTTTTTCCGTTTCACTGCTTTGCAAAAAAATAAAAATAAAAATAAAGAAGAAAGGAATGTTATATAATTAAAAAATACTAACATTTTACATGCGGATGGTAATGTGGCATAGTCACATTTTTTTTTTTTTATCTAGGTGGCACGTTTGGTGGAATTTCGTTAAAGGGAGGAGTATTTTTTAGCCAAATATTTAACAGAGGGATATTTTTGAGCCATTTTAGATAGTTTAGGGGTATTATTGATCCTTTTTTCGAATTTCGTTAGAGGGAGGAGTATTTTTTAGCCAAATATTTAACGAAGGGGTATTTTTTAGCCGAAAATCTAACGAGGGGCATTTTTAAGCTATTTCAGATAGTTCAAGGATATTTTTGAGTCTTTTTCAAAAAATTTCAGTCCAAAAAATTGAAAGTTTGCAGTGAAGGGGGATGGGATGACGACGACGACTATGTGTGTGTATGTGTGAAGATGCCGGGGGAGGGGGGTGAAGAAGACGACGATTAGGTAGGTGGGGATGCTTGAAAACGCGGGGGAGGGGGGGTGAAGATGACGACGATGGGGGTGGTTTTTTTTAAAAAAAAATTAAGAAATTATTATTAAATAAATAATTAAATAAAAAATATTAGTAATTCCATGTATAATTTTGTTTTGCCACATATTTTTTCTAATTGGTTAATTTTTTCACGTCATCGCGTGTGTGCAACACACACTTCAGCCTTTTGCTGATTGACAAAAAAAGGCCCAATTGGATCAAAATTCGAGGGGTTTAGTACATGCCATAGTTGAGGTGTCTAAGTGAATTTTGGCAACAAGTTTGAATGTCTATCGATGCCTTTGGCCTATTTATTCTTTTATGATACCATTTCAGCCAAAACTAAAGTATTCCAGTAACGAAATCGCTAGATCCTAAAATTAGTACTAAACCCAAATAAAATTAAATACAAATAATGGTACATATGAAAAGGTCAAATATTTAGAGGCTCTATGATTAATTGTTGGATTATTTGGTTGTAATAATTGAGAAATTAAAAAAAAAAAGAAAAAATTTCAGAAATAGCAACTGTAGAGCCTTAATTATAACTTTTATAGCAACAGTTTCAAAATTACAAAAAATAGCAATATGTATTTTGTATTTTAGTAAAAGGTTGTTATATAAATACATATACAAATAGGTATCCATTCCTTATTTAACTCTAATCAGTTAGAGTTAAATAAGGGAGGAAATTGTTCCTTAATTTATGCCACATTTAATTAAACAGATTCTTTTACCTTATATGACACTTTTGTTTTTATCTCAACCATTAATTTACATCACCATAATTCAAATTCAAATTTTTTTCTCATAAACAACAACTTAAAGCAAATTTTTTTTAAAAAAATAGACTGCTTCCAATATTATTGATCAATGTCTGAAATTTGTGAAGAAAAATTAAAAATACAACGCTACAATTATAGGTATTGATAAACAAACTTGGTTCTGTTTGTGAATTTCATAAAATATAATTGCGAAAATTTCTGAAAAACTAATAACAAGTTTGTGTAACAGTCATGAAGTTCAAATTTTGAGATCGTATTTTGAAAAAATTTCTCAGCAATTTTTTTTTTCAAATTCAAAGTTGTCCTTGTCATTATGTATTTATAAAACTAAATAACAATTCTTATACGTTAATTTTGAATTTTAGTCGATGATACATATTATTCGACTAAAGGATTTGTTTCATTGAAATTTATTTTCCAGTTGTGTATATACAAATGATTCATTGTATGTAGTACGTATTTGATAATTGAATTTATATTTACTGTTTTGTAGTGTTCTGGATATTGACAATGGAAAGCATACTTGTTCTCATTTAAAACTCTGGTAGATGGACATATGAATAACAATATGAAGATTACATCAGCGATGCTACATAGATGAGCATAAATACTTTGTATAATCAACTCTGCACACTACTGGCTTCTCATATTGATGTAGATCTGAATTACAAATGCATTCAAATTGAATACATATATGCACAGCAGAAAAATACATATGCAGACTTGTAAAATACATATACTGCATTAGTAAAATACATTTGCTAATTAGAAATAGCAAATGTCAAAATTATTTTTATTTTTATAAATTTTTTTATAATAATTTTAGGTTATATCAGCCTCAGAGTATGTCTATACAATCCACGACAAGGAGCAACATTTTATTGTTTGCCTTAAGAAAAAAATGATCTTGTCATGCATTCCAATTGAATGAGATACCGTGTGTGCATGTTTGTGTAGTACTTGATAAAAAAAATAAGAAGGAACCATATTACTCAGATCTATACAAGCCAAAAACAGTTTTGAGAACGTATGATCTTTCAGTTTATCCTCTACCGCATAAAAATGATTGGATAATTTCATCGGAGATATTGGAGGAGGTTGTTCTGCCCCCGAAATACAAGCAGCCACCTGAAAGACCCCCAAAGAAGGATCGTGAAAAATCAGGAAGAGATATAATCGGAAGGAAGAACAAAAATTATTGTAATTCATGTAGGTTTAAAGGTCACAATAGGCATTTATGTAGGAAATATAATAAAGGATAAGTTTGTTTATGTATTCAATCAAAAAATAAGTGTTGAATTTTTTCATGACAATTATGTAATTCTACATTGTAAGACAAATGTTTGATGTTCTTGAATTTGTTATAGTTAATTTGTTGCAATTATTTGACTGAAGTTGCAAATATATACATCATTAAAATAACATCATTATATAGGTAATCAATTAATACAACTACTATTCTGCAAAATACATATTTAAACCTAAAGATAATGAAAACTACACACACAAATAGTTAAAATCTAAAAAATACGTATAATAATCTAATAAATAAATATGCCTATAAATTATATATACAGGCTAAAAAGGTACATTTGCGTTATTGATAAATACATATGCATCATAAAAATATATGAATTGAAAAAACCGTATAACGACATATTAATCAGAACTGAAAATACATATGTATTAATAAAAAAAAATCTGCGTTAAAGATACATACATATGCATTATTCATAACTACATATGAATAACAAAAAAGATTACATATGTATTTTTGTTACATTGAACCATATGCATATCTAATACGAGTACGACCTCGTAGATGGACATATTTTGAGCATGTCAAAGACAACCAAAAGAAGGCCCGAACTTAAGTGTTAATGAAGTCCAAAACCACCCTATGTATTCACTCCATGGGTGTAATACCCCGCAAAGTTCTATTATAGTTTGAGCCTTAAAGCGTATCCAGCAAAGCGAAAAATCGGAGTCTAAAAGTTTCAGAAATATCTTCCCAAATATGAAACACTTTGAATTGTGTGTAGTTTTCCTAATTTCTACTTTTAGTCATGTAGAGCATTGAACAAGCTTTCATCGATACCAATTTCATCAAAATCCAACATCAGACCAAAAAGTTATGGCCGTTTTACTGAGCGTTGTCGGAATTGCAGGTTTGACGGTCGATCTGACGAACCGCCAAGTCCTTGGTGGACCTTCAAGTTTCCCGTCAGACCAAGGCAATGGCTTTCTTTTTCGGTCATCATATGACGGCCAAAGTGGTGGACCGTCAGAAAGTTGACGGACCGTCAAGGGGCCCATCAGACCGAGGCAGAACATCCCAGTTTTGGCACTTGAGTGACGGATGACTTGGTGGACCGTCAGTCCCTCTGACGGAAGGTCGACCGTCACAGACCCCGATCGGAATTTTCTAGACAAATTTTAAAAGGGATATTTTGGTCTTTTCCACGTCCTCCTCCAACTCTATAAATACCGGGCCAAGGGCCTTCAACTTCATTTTTCTCTCTTCCACCCAAAAATTAGGGTTTCCAAAATCAAAATACTCTCTTCTCCTTTCATAAAATTCAAGAGAGATCAAGAAGGATCTAGAGAAATCAAGAACTCATTTCAAGAGCCTTCAAGAAAAGAAATTCTCAGGTATGTAGATGTTGATTCTTGGGTCCCTTTTATCCAAGAAGCTCAAGTATCATTTTTTTAAACTTAAGGATTTTATGTTCTGTGATATTCCATGATTTGTATGAGTTGAAGTTGATGTTACTTGTGTTGTTGAGTTTGGATTCATGATTGTTTGCAAGATTTATGGTCTTTGACCCTAGTATGTGGAATTTATGTGATGTTGTGATGAGCCATTTTGAAGTTGGTGTCTATGTGAGGTGTTCATGACATTAGGGTGTAGAGATGGTTGAATGAGTGGAGTATGCACCCCATAGGTTGGATGAAAGGCTGAGGTGAAGCATAGAGGGGCATTGTAGTATGTTAAAGGGGAAACCCAATGTTGTGGGCTAGTCCATGCACACCTAGTGTTTGATAAAATGCCTTAGTGAGACGAAATAGCAGTAAATCTCCCAAGTGAGTGCTCTTTGATTTATTTTAAGTTTTGATACATGGTAAGTGGTTAGCAAGAGAGTAATGGCATGATAGTGTGAAGTTTTTTCGAAATCTCGTGATATCTAGATATATGTCGAGACCGATATAGGTGTGAAGTACTTAATGCAAGACTTCATTGAATGGGGTATAATTTAATAGTATATCTTTCTTAAGGTAGTTTGTGACGATGAATCGATATTGATGAACCCCCCTAAATGTTGGGAGTGATCCTTTGGTAATTATGATGGTGAATGGAGGTTTATATTTCTTAAATGATAGATGCAATGCCGTAAGGTTTGTGAGGGGGAAAGTATGTTATGATTCTGAAACTTTTAGAGTGACCCTTTGGTAGTTGTGATGATGAGTAGATGTTTGTGAATCCTTGGAGGCTTGAGGTGATGTTCAAATGATTGTGAAATTAGCTATATGGCCTAATTTCTGAGTTTCTTGTGAATATGCTTGAATGAATGATGATGCTTTACTTTTACGTTATCGAGTCCTGGGGTATTTATACCCAAAAATAGAGCTGTTGTCTAGAGCCCGTATCAGTTTCTCGATAATTCCAACCGAGCCATGATTTTCAGAACTCAGTGAACTATAGAATGCTGTATCCTCAGACAAGTGCGAAGCTTAATAAAACTCAGTAATCTCAGTTATCTCTGTAATCTCTGTATCGCTAGTAATCTAGCCTCAGACCTGTACTCAGCCCAGTCCTAATGGAACTCAAGTGATTCAATTCTAATCTCAAAAATGATTCGAATAATCTAATCAAGCTATGTGTCGTTAGTCAGCTACCGTGATTCGATATTATTTCTGTCAGATACGGAACCAAGTGATCTCAACGTATTTCAGCCAGATCATTTGAGAAACATGATCATGTAAATAGATTCAGCTTTATTGTGTTTATTCTAAGGATTCAGTGAGAGTTTTTCAGTTGGGAGTAGAAACTAGCACCGAGCGAGGGACGGAATGGTGATTCCTTCCGTCATAGAGAGAGGCCGGAGTCTAGTAGCAATCCCTGAACTCCAGAACTGCGTAGCCAGCGTAGGATACAAGAGTGCCCGTCAGTAGAGGCTGTCACCGTCAGAGTGATTGACTATTATATTGCTTCAGGTCGACTTCCTACAAGGGTCATCCCATGAGAGAGGCTTGACCCGAGAGTGAGTCTTTACCCGTGGCACGGTATTGACGCCCTTCCAGCTAGGGTTACAGGTTGGATCCCACCTATGGTAGGTCGGGGTATGTCGTTTAAATGACTACTTCCCACAGTTTCAGTTTCAGTATCAATCTTCAGAAGTCAAGACCGTGTGGTACAGTCATCTATCTCAGTAAGAAACTCAGATAGTTCCATTAATTCATGGACCATCCCGTCAAATAGGCTTGGCCTCATATACAGATGCTTACTATCATATTTAAAGATCTCCCATTAGAGAGGCTTGATCTCAGTCTCAGATCATGTTGAATATTATTATTATCATATTTAAAGATCTCCCGTCAGATAGGCTTAGTCTCCTTCTCAGAATTTGTTGAGTATTCTTGTTGTCAAATTCGGATATAATCCTATTTTTTATCATTGATAAAGCATCCGAAGTTATCTGTTAGAAAAGTTGAATCTTTAATTCTGTCGGTTGAAAGCGGTAAGCTCAAAACTCAGTCTTTGATATAAGTATACTCAGATCCTCAGTAATCAGTAGCAAATGAGTTAGTAGTTCAGTATCTCAGTGATGGTAGTGAGTTTAACTCACAGTAAAGCGGTATCCAAGGTCAAGTCTCTAAAGTTGTGATGATTATGAGTATAATTTATGCATTCTTGTATGTGTGCTTGTTTTCGTACGGTATTCTCATGATCATTTAGGTTATACATATTTTGCATGCACAAACCCTTGCATTTAGCCTTACCCTGTCTACATACGCGGTACATTTTGTGCTGACGTATTTGTGCTATGGTGTCTCATTTGACACCATAGGTTTAGAGGCGCAGGACCCAGAGTATCATCAGCAGATCAGTCCCAGTCAGCAGCAGTAGCAGTGAGCCCTTTTCTTTCGAGGATGAGTTTCAGTTTTCTATTATTGTAATCAAAATTTTATTTGCTTTCAGTTGACGGAGTTAGTTGGGGACCTATCCCATCAACTTCACAGTTCAGTCAGATTAGAGGCTTTTCAGACGGATGTATTGTATAGTATTCAGTTTTATATTTTGAGTATTTATAGATGTGTTGAACGTTATGGCCAGTTTTTGCATTTATTCCAGATATTATGCAGTGTACAGATGTAAATATCAGTAAAGGGTTAGCTTGTGGTCCTTCGGGGTCACAAGCACCGTGTGATATCTCGAGATGGGATCTCGGGGCGTTACAATGGGCAGCCCATTGGAGCATTTTAATTAAAAGGGCACTTTTGTCATTTATGTCTTATTTTGTGTTGTAATATAAATAAACCAACTTAGGATTTTTGAGACTTGGTTGATCATTGTTAAGACTTGAATTGTAACATTTTAGCCTCTCTCTTTAGAAGCCCCAACCGAAACTAGGGCTAGACAAGTGAAGATTCACTTGTGTTTGCATATTGGCTTGAAACGTTGGTGTTTAGAGGAGGTAAAGGCCCTCTTGTGTCAACTTAGAGTTTGGTTTATCTCATGGGTAGTGTTAAGGGTTCAAGAGTGTAACAATTCTTGAGTTCTTAAGATTGTCCATTCATTTGGTCTAACTATTTATCTTGTATCTTGATGTATCTGTTGGTTCCTTTTTTGTTGTTAATGTACCCGTGACTTTCTTGTTGTTGTAATATTGTTGTTTATGTGTTGATATAGTGAAGCCGTGTGGGGATCTTTCGATTCACTATAGTCATTGTAATCTTGTGTTCTCTATTTATCTTGTTGAATATTGTGGTTGTTGTCTTGAAAACATAGAAAAGTCGAGTGGGGTCTTTGATTCTCTAGTGTTATTGTCTTGTAGATCTCTTGATTTCCTTTTTTGTGTTTGATCTTGTATCAATATCTGAAAAATACATATGCATTGATCATAAATACATATGTAAACTGTAAAGGACAAATGTATTGTTCATAAATACATATTCATATCTGCTTTGCTTATCTGAAAAAATATATATTCGTTATTCAGAAATACTTTTTAAATCTAATAAAACACATATGTATTATTGATAAATGTATAAGTATAATTGGGATATACATAAAAATTACTAATAAATACATTTGCAAAACTGGACAAATATATATGTATTATTCATATATTTATAAGCATAGCAGAAAAATACATATGCATTACTAATAAACACATATGCAAAACTGAAAAATACATATTCATAACATATTGTTAACAGATTCATAATATAACCACAAAAATTATTCTATTTTATAATATTGAACATCAATAATCTAAATATAAAAGAAAAATAAACATTAACATATCATTAACTTTCAACATTAAAGTAACATATGAAACTTAAGAAATATTCAACTACATCAAAAACACACATCAAATTTCATGAACTTCAGCGTTTTCTGTTATCCCGATTATCCTAGGAGGCCTTATTAGTGCTTCATCGTCACTTTGTGCCTTCTCGTGTTTTATGTTATCTCCATAATGCTACAAAATTAAAGCATATCTCGTGCGAAGAAGATTTGGATCAAAATCAACATATATATTTACAAAATACATCTTCAAGTTACATTACCACATATGTACATGAATCATAACATATGTATATACATTGTTGACACCAAATTTTAACTCACACTTTTTCCTTTGATTTTTTTTTACCGATGCTCCTCGACCCTAAATAATTTTCAAAATTAAATTAAAAATAAGATTCGTATTTTTGTTTCTATTTCTACATTTTTTTTTAAAAAAGAGAAATTTATTTTTTATCACAATATAAAATATTTTTATTAAATATAATTAAATATTTTAACGAATAAAAATATATATCTTTTGATATTCACATTTACATTCTTTCTAATCTTTTATTTTAGGACGATATTGCGATCATATGTATATATATATTCTTATTACATAAAATATATATTTTATAAGATGTACGTATACTTTCTCATATTCTTGTTTTTATATATTATATTCTTATTTTCTACGCACACATATATATGCCTATAGTTTGTTAATATTAAATCACACACACAAAAAAAAATATCAAATTGGACGCTCATGCAAGTTATGTCTATAATTTATATACGCAAATACTAAAATAATTTTTAGGATACCAGAAAGCATCAATAAATTAAATTTCAGTAGAAAAAAAATATTCGGACTAGCAATAATCTAATTTCATTGTTATTTCACTAGAGCCCAACTCTCATTTTATAAATTTCAATCAAAAGCCTGAAAATTAGTCCAAAACTCAGTATAATTTCTATGATCGCTTCGTCACTCCGCCTCAACAAATACGATTTAACCTGATCCGACGATTTATTTTTAAAACCCGAAAGATCCAAAAAAATGTTCAATTATTTTTTATATAAAATGTACTTTTATTTAACTATCTATTTATTTATGTATTTATTTTTTCTCTTTTTTCCTTCTTTTAAAATTAACTTTGAACCGTCCAATCAAATATTGAATGGATTGAAAATAGTCGTTTTCAGACTGACCTGTCACATATTTATTCGTATATATATACATTTTTATTTTTCTTATTTGTCGCTATTATTTTTAAGAGTAATCTTTTACGATCGTCCGATCAAAAGATCAGACAGATCAAAACCAGTTCAAAATTACCTGATCAGTACAAATTAATCTAATCTGTTAATTCATCTTCCCAATTCGAGGGTCCCAAATATATATATATATATATATATATATATATATATATATATTAATTTACCCTTTTTTTTATATATATATACATATTTTTGAATTCAGACTGTTCCGATCAAATTGAACGGATCAAAATAACCACTTATCAATTAACTCTTTATATTTATCCATTATATAGGATTTATAACTTATTTTTATTTATTTAATTATTTATTATTTTATTTTTATATATATTAAAATATGGACCGTCCGATCAAGCGATCAAACGGTCCATATTTTAGTCAAATAAACGGTGCAAACAATAGCTGTATCCCTTTCCCCAAAATTCAGGATCACGTGAAGTCCACTTCCCCAAAAGGTCATCGACCTTTCCCATCCATCTTTCCCAAAACACACAAAAAAAAAATCAAACGACCTTCTCTTTCTCCTCCTTCATTTTCTCCATCACCCCCAAAATACAAACCCTAATCGACATAGCTTGCGGCCATGGCAGACGTAGCTTCCACACCTGCCAAAATCTCTCCTCTTTCTAAATGTCCAGCCATTGAATTCCCGAGAATCAGAAAAAACAGGTTCCAATTTGGTGCAACAATTCAAAATAAGTTTCAAATCCGAGTTTTGAAGTCCGAAAATCACCAAAAGAGAAGTCAAAAGGCTGTGAAATTGGGATTTCGAATGGGGATTTTCTCCATATGGAGTTTCACCCGTTGGAACTCTTCTCTTGTGTTTAAATCTGGACTTTCACGTCTGGATTTCGGGTATAAATACCGGTGAGGAGGAGTGCAAAATTCAGTTTTTGGAGAGTTTGGAAAAACAAGAAAGATAAAGAAGAAAATTCGAATAGAGCTTTTTTTTAGGGTGGAAAGTCGGAGAAAGGGAAAACTTGAAAAAAAAAAAGTAAAGAAAGTTGGAGATTAAAGGAAAATCGGACTATATTCACAAAGGTTTGACTAGAAAAGTCACAAAACGGATTGTTGGTTTCTTCTCTTAATTTTGGTGTTTGATCGAGTTTTGAAATTTGAGTTTTGGCGGCCGGAACACTCGACAAGAAGCCCGAGTTTGCTGCACAATACAAGGTGCGAACCCGCCTCCTTTTTATTATTTTCTTGCTAGTTTTTCCCTTCATCTACTCTAATTCTATAAAACTGATCTTGAAGTAATATTGTTTGTTGTTGTGTTTTGGTCCCGTAAACGTGTATTTTGGTCTGTTTTTATTACATTTGTTTGCATACAAGTTCATGGGTATGAAAATATGAGGCGTGGATTGGTTTAAATTTCGGTTTTGCTAGTTTGTTTTCTGTTGAGTCTAGTCCAGCACATGATTGTATTCATGGCTGTCCGTTTCACGTGGGTAGGGCCTGGGACAGTTTGTTGGGTGTTGTAGCAAGTTTCGTTCCAAGTGGTCTGCTGTAAAACAGTCATTCACGTATAATAAGGGCGGAGGTTGAAATTTGAAGTCGCTGTTTAAATTAGCAGGTTAAAGATTGTGTGTATTTTGGCTAAGCTTTTAAAAATAATTGTTACCATTTTAATTTTATGTGCGCTGCACTGTTTGGATTAAATGAGTAGGGGAATAGCCTCAAATCAATTTTTGTTTCACTTCTGCCCATGGTTCAAAGTTGGAAGTAATATATTCATTTTTTTGCGAAGGCGCTTCACTCCTTTGTATAACTTAACATTATCTTCACGTAAGCGTTTTTCTTATAATCACAATTTGTAAGAACCTTGACTAGATCATATCTGGAAAGGATGAGAAAAGTTAAATCCTTAATAGAGTACTATCAGAAGGCAGCATTGTTACTGTTTTGAATGTTGCAGGGAGTACAGATTGTTAAGATATAGTATGTTGGTGTTGCAATTTGATGTTGATGTGAGATATATGGACAGTTTCAGTGAATGAATTGAAATGCTCCATCCATTAATAATAACTTTCTAATCGATTGATAATAATTTTCTATGTGTGGTACCTGATGAATACCCAAATGCTAGTGTCAGATGTGGTTAATGATAGCTGATGTTTTGGTTTACACTTCTTGCTATGTATTCGGATTTATGGAACAGAAGTGATAGGAAGTATGACATTCCTTGAGTAAATGAGCTTAGTAGGACGACTAGCGGAAGTAGTATCGTATTGATAATGTAGTGTTTGTTGGCACAATGCTGATTTGAGGCTTAAGTGCGAATCTAATCTTGTGCTTGGGTGCTTTTGTTTCAATGTGCAATAGTGAAAAACAATTCATCGTAGTGCAGGGTAGGATATATAAAAAACAATCATCTTAGTTTGAGGGGCACATTTAGTCTATTTACTCTCACTGGTCTTTAATAACAAAGTTGGGGGTGATGTTATTTGAGGAACGTTGATTGTTGGATTCATTTATAAACTTTCTTGGCATTTTAAATCACAGTCCTATCATCTTGCATTTTTCTGTGGTTAAATCTCTTTGCATATTAGGCCCCTGTTAGTGAATCAAGTCGTGTTAGATAAAGCTCTCTCTTTATTTTTCATTACTTCAATCTGTTCGAACTTCATAATATTCAATTTCTTTATGCGTTGCTCAACTCCTTTGGTTACGAACTATACTTTGTTGTTCATTCATTCTATTCCAATTTATTTTTAATTCTTATCTTTCCTTTGATGCATGTGACATTATTGTGAGTCCACTTGGACTCCGTTTTTTCCTCGCATTCATACTTTGCGCATCCAAACCTCAACGAAAGTCCCCAAAACGGATACAAAAGGCAAGGCTGTATATGCATGTATGCAAGGCTGTATACGCGTGTGTACAGAAGATATACACCAGATATACAAGACGCTGGAAAGTACATTCATTGTACCTTAAATCATTTTTTAATATGGTGGTGTTCGCGCTAACTTGTGCGCACCTCGACTTATTCCACGAGACACCTGTCATAACCCCCACACACAAAAATCACTAGTAGGTGTTAGCCATATGGTCTAGAGCTAGTTTCTAAGGGTGTCTCTTAAATGGTCCATTACTTTGTTTTCACTTTCCACCTTATCAAGTACTTTGGTTATGGGATTCTTTGATAAAAGAAGTGTATGGTGATGCATCAGCAAGTTTAATGGTTCAAAACAGTTCAATGGTTCAAAACAGTTCAGTATACACTTGAGAGGCTACCTTGAATCTACTCTCAATTAATGTGAAGGACTTTATCGGCTATCACTGTTTTGGGTGATCAATGGGATGAATAAAATATAAGAATAGGTCAAAGTTACAATTTGAACTAATTGAGCTATAATAGCAGGGTGGGTAAATATAATTTGATGAACTGAGAGTTAAGCGTGATATCCCGAGGTTTGGGTAATTTAATTTAGTTATATGTTGTTTATTTCTAAATAATATATTATTCACTTGTCTTTTCCCTTTTGAGCCCTTTAAAACTTACGGATTTGCTTTTTTTCTCCACCACTGTTAGCTTAATGAACCATATGCTATTATTTGCCTTAGGAAGGCTTTATTTTCATGTATTATGTGTCAACTCTCTATCTGTCCTTTCCTAAAGAATAAGAGCGCTTTACTTGGAACATTTCTGTTATAGTTTTAGATATAAAATAGTTTTCTTGTTAAATTCATTGATTTCCATAAGTGACGTGTCTTTAATGAGTAATGTTCATTCATATTCTTAATTAAGTCATAATATTGTATAATCGGTTCCTAATTTCTTCATTTTTCTATTTCATGTGAACTCGGGCGCTGGAGTTCAGCAGTGGAACTCATCTTTGACCCAAGCATCGCGTCAATCGTCGCTAGGATTGCAAGAGCCTCGGTGTCGCAAAATTAGAAGCCCAAACTCTTAGATGGAGTCTAGTATCTCTTATCTTCTCTAAATTTAATGTATACTTGTCATGTTAAATTTTAGAATGATACTAACTCTTGTTATTGATTTTTTTAAGTTAACTTTACTTAATTGTTACATTTATGGTATCTTGTTATTTGTCGATCCTTTAGAAGTAGTTTTAACATTTTGACTTTCGCAAATAACTATCGCTAAGGAAAATATACTTTTATTATAATCGACTAATTTTTTTTGGAAAATTCATTACCGATATCTTAAATGAGATTAACATAACAACCTTCACATTTTCTCTAAAATATAACAAAGGATAAGAATAAATAAAATTTCAGTTTTAGAAGTTATTAAAATTTTATATTTTCCCCAAAAAGAATTTATTTATCAACCTTAACTTTTTTGGTATATAATTCTAATGTTCAAGCTATTTCATATCTTAATATTTATTCGGGTTTTCAGATTTTCGGTAGATTAGAAATGTAAGGTATATATATTCATCTGCTATCGCGTACAAGGTATATCATGTCGTACAATAATTATTTTGTTACTATTATTGACAATTATTATTATTAATATTATTATTATTATTATTATTGTCATATCGAAACTATCGTCATTATTTTAATTTATTATTATTATTATTATTATTATTACTACTATTATTATTATCATCATAATTGTTATTACTATCACTATTACTTTTTTATATTTTCCACACATCCATAATCCAACATTCATTTTTCACCCTTTTGAAAGTACGTTTCACAAATAAATCCTCATGCCACAAGATACTTTATTTACTCCATAAATAATTATAGTTAACTATTTAAATTCACATATCTCTCCAATTTCTCCTATAGAATTACAAGATTTTAAATTTTATAATATATATAAATCATATTATCATCCTTTTCATACTTAAAATGCATGTATATTTTGCGATAATTGTATTACTTTCTTTGTACGTGGTAGCGCCATGTTTGATATACTTTAAATTTTCTTTTGAATAATAAATAATAACAAAGTTTTCTTTTCACCATTTTAAGCAAATGATAAAATAACATTTTCCTAAACTAAGCATAAGGACTATCTTCGGATAGGCTCTGAGGGGTGCCTAACACCTTCCCCTCGAGTGACCAAAACCTTTACTCAGAATCTGTAAAACGTTTTGATAGACTAAAACATAGTTTTACAGTAAATAAATGGTTTTTACTAATTTTTCCTAAAAGTTAGGTGGCGACTCTAAAAAATATTTTTTTAATCCCAAGAGTCACGACACCCCACCATATGTCGTGTGCTGTTTCGACCGGTTCAAAATAGGGTTCGACATACATAACAAGAAAAGAATACATGAATGGTCCAAATATAAGTTACTAAAAAAATAATATAACTGAACATCAAATACAAACTTTATCAGTAACAAATAGAAATATCTTACACAAATCTTAAATACAAAATACATATCGTAAATATCTTATACATAACAAATACAAATGTTATCAGTAACAAATCTAAATACAAAATACATATCTTAAAAATAACATATACATATCATCAAATTAACAACTACAATTTCATATCTTAACAAAACTCAAAATAAATACACACCTTATAAATTATATATATAAAATACATATATTCGGATGTTGTTCAAAAACTATAAAATTTTACCAAGAGAAAAATATTTTCTCCATTTTCTCTTTTTTAGATTCATAATCAGATAAAACAGGACCTGCAATTTTACTAGATTCTTCTTTTTCTTTCGACTTTCTCTTTTTTACTGATTTTTTAATTTTTGTAAATTTTGGTGATGAAGATTTTCTCAATATTTTTCATCTCATGATTTCGACAATTGAGGAATAAACTTCTGCCAAAAAAGATGAAGAAACCTATTTGAAGAATTCCCTCAAGAAATTTGAATTTGAGGTGACTTATCTAAAGGAGGTCCTTGTTGACGCAAAGAACGAGAGTGCGAGATTGCAGGAACGTTTAATGGCCAAAGAAAAAAAGGTCCAGAATATTATTTGCGAAAATGACGAGCTTCAAAGTAGAGAAGCTGCATCATTGAAGAAATTTAAGGAGTTGTCAATGTTGCTTGAAGAATCGTTAGCCAAAAATGAACCCGAGTCCCAAACCAAGTGTAGAACTTTCTGATAGTGAAAAAGATTACTATATGCACCCTAAAATAGTCAAATTTTCTGATCAAATAGAGAAGCCTAACATGGAACTTCCATCTTATCAATCTGAATAAGTCAAAAAACTAAATGAACATGAGAAGATAGCAAAGGAAGATGATGAAGAGAGTTACTGCTAGGAGAATGGTGGCACTTCTCCTATTAAGCAGCAAATCAGAAGAAGAAAAAATCAATACGCAGAAGATGGAAAAAGATGGCGACAATAAATTACATAAAAGAAATATATGGAAAATATAACATTCGTAAAATCAATTTAACTTAGTAGATGGAGAAAAAATCGGTATTTGAAAAAAAAAAATTAAAATTGGTAAATTAGCGTAAAAAAAGGTAAAGTAAAACTAGGGATTAAAGTCACGTGCTTTTCCTTAAAAAAGGTAAAATATTGCTACTTTTGTTATAAATTGTAATTTTGAGAAATTATTGCTATTAATTATAATTAATATTTTAAGATTGCTAGTTTATGTAATTTTTTCTAAAAAAAAATAAAATGAATACTCCCATTCTTGATATTTGTTCGAGTAGTCCGCCCTATCCTCATCCAATCAATAGTTGAATATCCTCCTTAAACCTAATTTACTTAGAATATACGAAAATAAGGAATTAACGGATAAAATTTCATAATTAATGCATTATCCACGTCTTTTGTACTTTGCTTTCTTACTATGGGCACATACCTGATTTTATGAGGGGAGATGGTTTTCTTACTAAGTGAATAATAATAGGAAAAATTAACTAAATAAATTTATTAGATTTTTATTGTAAGTTATAGCAATTCTTTTTATTTTTCAAGTTGTAGCAGCTTTTATTTTAAAAGAAAAAATCAAAAAAATTATTTTATATAATAATACTATTCAATTGGTGCAATTCTTATATACTAGTTTAATCCGCACTGTCTCGCACGTGCAACGTTTGATTATTTAAAATTTAATATTTTTTATCTATTATGGAGATTTTTAATAAAGTATAAAAGTTCAATTCAGTTTTCAAAATTCTTTCATATTTTAATATAATAATATAAAATAAACATTTGCACGTATATATTTTATCAGCAGAAGTTTCAAGTGGTTGACGGATCATCATTTTTGCATATACCATATAGTTCCGCTTTCCCTTATTACCACAAGCTAAAAGAAACACATCAATTTGAATCATATTTGTGTTATTATATATATATTTGAAGTCTTTCCTTATTTTTAAAATCAAATTTTTACAAAATCATTGATTACATTCTTATTTAAAACCATTGAGCTTCTTCTTTCCCCTGTACATACCCTATCTTGCTAGATGATAGTAGGATATAAACTACGGAAAGGGATCAAAAATACCCCTCTACTTTGATTAATTGGCTAAATTTGTTCTTCGTTATACTTTGTGGCCATTTATATCCTTGTTGTCATGAAAGTTAACACATATACCCTCAAAACTAACGGTGTGCCCCAAATTGATCAAAATTAACTGATTTCAATTTTAACTCGACCCTGTTCACAAACCACCGACCCAACACTATCTAATTTAACCCTTTTTTGTCACATTTCTCTCTCTTTCCCTTCTCTTCTTCACCTCCTTCATCTTTCTTTTTCAACCTTCAAAGAATACAGTACAAATGACCAGCCATGAAAGAAAAACATAGTGCAATATCAATACAGTGCTGATAAACGTGGATGTCGTTGAATTCCAATGCAAACCTCTACATCTTTTGCGGGTGTGCCGATGACTTTGAAGTGATGATGGCAGTAGCGGTAGCGCTGACTCTCCGACCTTCTTCACATATTGGCTGACGAACTAAACGACGGCTATCGACTTTCACGCTAGCTATTGAAGATGTAGATGTAGATGTAGATGTGGCGTTGGCTCTCCGTCCTTCTTCACATACTGGCTGATGAACTACACGGTGGCTATCGACTTTCACGCTAGCTATTAAAGATGTAGATGGTGGAGAAGCGATGGTCTTACAAAAATTTCATCGGAGAGAGCATCAAAGAAACTCAATATTGGGATCATCATCCATGGACTTTGTTGCTATTTTTTTTTTTTGGGTTTCTTTTTTTTCTTGCATTTAGCTCTGTATTTCCCTTCCAAAGGTGTATGAGATGAAGAATGAAGGGAAAGAGAAAGAAATGTGATGGAAAAGGGTTAAATTGGATGGTGTTGGGTCGGTGGTTTGTGAACTAGGTCAGATTAAAATTAAAATCAGTTAATTTTGAGCAATTTAGGGCACACCGTTAGTTTTAAGGGTATATGCATTAACTTTCTTGACAACAAGGGTATAAATGACCACAAAGTATAATGAAGGGCAAATTTAGCCAATTAATCAAAATAGAGGGGTATTTTTTACCCTTTTCCCTATAAACTAACTTGGTCCTAAAATAACTAATTCTAGCTGTTCTTCAAAAAGAAAATGTAGACATTCATTATAAGTTATAACATCAAATTACTTACTTATGAAAGGCAATAAGCAGACACCTCTTCGACATGCTTACTTGTGTTGCCTGCTTCAATTGTTATTTTACTATACCGTCCCTAATTAATCATTATAAGTCATTTAAGTATAAATATAAAATAATTAATAATATTTAATAAAAATGATAAATTGAATATAAAATGCTAAATTAATTTGACGTTTTATTTCTACTTTATGTCTTATATGAGACTTATTTTAAAAAAAATTTACAAGTATTTTTTATAGTAATTTCATTAGATCACTGTTATAGGTCATTTAAGACATGTCTACTTTGTTGTTTCAATCGTGATTTTATCATATCATCCGTAATTATTTTTGAAAAAAAAAGATAAAATAGAAATAAAATAATAAATTAACTCTTGATGTTTTGTACTACCTTCTTCAACCGCTTCAATCGTAATTTTACTATATTACCCATAATTAATTATTATAAGTCATTTAAGTATTAACAAATTAATAATATTTAATAAAAAGATAAAATATATATTAAATTATAAATTAACTCTCGATGTTTTAAATTAATTTGATATCTTATATGAGACTCATTCAAATTTTTTTTCACATGTATTTTTTATAATAATTTTATTTTATCACTTCTAATTAGTTGATATAAGTTATTTAAGACATATCTGCTTCATTATTTCAGTCGTGATTTTATTATATCACCCTAATTAATTTTTATGGTCATCTAAGCATTAAAAAATTAATAATATTTCATAAAAAAATAAAATACACACAAAATGATATGTCATCATAAAATATTTGTTTGACTATTGAAATTATATTAGTGCCACAAAAATTACGATGGGATAGAGGAAGACATAACTTATTGAAAAATTATGCTAAAAGCATTATAAATCACATATTTAACAACTTAAAATATAAAATATATAAAATATTCGATTGAATCTTAAACTTATATCAGTGTCACTTAAATTGGAAAAGAAGAAAAGTATTATAAATCACAATAACAAAAAATTTAAATTATTTTAATGATTGATTATCTAAATTATATTTGTATCACATAAATTAATACAAAAAAATAATATATATTGGATCCGTGCTGAGCACAAACCTTCGATGTCTAGTATATTTATAAGAGTGTAAATGTACTTTTTTTCGGAATGCAATATTTTTTATAACAAAATAAATCAATCTTGCTGTAATTTTACATAAGTAGTAAGCAATTTTTGTTTTTCCAAAAATAGTGGGAGTTTTCTAAGAGAAAAAAAAATATTTTACCTAGTTATTGGTACTACCAAAATCAAAAAGCTTTTTTGCCGATTGTAATATCTTTTTATAACAAAATAAATCAACCTTTTACATAAGTAGTAAGCAATTTTTGTTTTTCCAAAAATAGTGGGGAGTTTTCTAAGAAGAAAAAAATAATATTTTACCTAGTTATTGGTACTACCAAAACCAAAAAACTTTTTTGCCGATTGTAATATCTTTTTATAACAAAATAAATCAACCTTTTATCATAAGTAGTTAGCAATTTTTGTTTTTCTAAAAATAGTGGGGAGTTTTCTAAGAAGAAAAAAAATTATTTTACCAAGTTATTCGTACTACCAAAACCAAAAAGCTACGACCTACTTTTATGATAGTTTTGGTTGCTTCAACCTACGGTTAGCTTTTATGGAAATTATTTTGGTATTTTTAAACTAATTGAAAAAAGTATTAATTGTCATTAATTTTGATGATTTTTAATAAGGAAATATTTTCATCATAAATATATTTAATTAATTTTAACTCTTAAATTATAAAAAAAAAATAGTGAAATTTTGATGACTTCTAATAAGGAAAGGTTTTACCATAAATATATTTAATTAATTTTCAACTCTTAAATATTAGAAAAAAAAATAGGAAAAAGACAATTTTGTCTAAAGTAAAGACTTTTAATGAAGAGCAAAAAGTTCAAACAATATTTTTAAGGCCCTTTACACTTTTAATAAATTATAGATATACATACAGATTATAGATATAGATATAGATTAAATATGATAATTATGTTTTAAAAGTAAATTACTATAATGATGTAATAACCAAAATGTCAAACAAGTAGTTTGGCTGAGGCGCAACAGGGTGCTTCCTACTACTACACTTGCAATTTTGTCTTTTCAGAAATATTCAGAAGTCTACTATCTATAAATAGTCAATTCGTCATTGAAGAAATGGTCCACTTAATACTAATATGAAATTCGAGTTCAAGATTATAATTAGACTGCTAAAATTAGGTCATGAAATAATAACTTGCTTAAGTTTGGGTTATTTATTGAGTGCCTATTTATTATTTAAGCTAATTTCAGTATAATTTATTTCAATTCATCAAAATTTTAATTACTTATTTGATATCTAATTTTGACATCTAGTTCAAATTGATCAGAGAGAAATCTTATTAAAATATTTCAACAATATACATTCATGTTTTATTTGATACTATATTATATATTTTCATAATAAATAGAAGTGATAATTTTATTAGATGCTAAAAAATTATAAAACAGCGAATAACACAGTAAAAAAAAATTTAACAATAATTGAATGATGAGTAGGATTTTGAACCATTTTTTGGCCCAAATTGATTTAACACATTTTGATCCGCTCAAATTCAATCCGTCCATTTAAGACCTTATTAATTTATTTATTAATTTTGTGCTTGCTTATTAAAGAATTGCCACTTGGCCATGGTGGTGGATTCCTATTTAGAGCAAATAATTTTCATTATCGGCTCTTTACTATTAAAATGGTCATAGTAGGAGAGGACTGAATCAAAATATTCAACACAAAATCATAACAATCATGAATGGAATGGTTCAAAAATAAAATGAATAGTACAGACTATTGTCTTTCAAAAGTAATTTTTTTTTTGAAATATATCGTGAAAATGTTTACTTCCGTACACGACTGTGCAAGTGCAACGCGGGAAAAAATTAGCTGGTCCATTCCCATTGCACGATAGGAAAATTTTTTTTGATAATAAGCCATATCATAAAGTATGTTATTTATATATATTATAAAATAGAAGACGAAGCACAACAATTAACCAAGCGATAACATGAAGTATTGCCAAGTATACAGATTTAGGATAAAATTAATAATATTGTATTGAAAATTTTGAATTAAAAGATAGAGATATTTGAATTTGAAAATACTAGGCTTTTTAAGAAAAGATTATCACTAGATTGAACTCCACTAAAATAATAGTAATAATAATAATTATAATAGTTAAAATAAATAATAATAATAATCTCTATTTACAATTAAAAATATTTATATATTTAAATAAATATTAATTTGTAGAGTGGACCCAAACCTCCCTTACATCCTATTATTTTAAATTTGTTAACAAATTCATATTTTCAAATCATTGTTACCTTTTATTTTTAAGAAATATGATTTTTAACAAACAAATAAAAGAGAAAGGAAATAAAAGAAACAAAATAGGCAAAAGTTTAAACAAAGTCAATATATTACAATGAATAATAATAATTTAAAAAGTGACCTACACGTCACTAAGTTTAAACAAAGTCTATGAATTGAAAATCAATTGGTTGAGACTTCTCCTATTTAATAGCATATATGAGTTCTTACTTCTTTATTTTTAAAATTAATAGCATGTTTTTGTGGCTGAAAAATTATAATCCTCTAGACTCCTTCTAATTAGCAACTATGAGTTTTTATTTCTTTATTTTAAAATTAATGTTTTTTCAAATCAATATCATAATCAGTTAGTTTTTTGAATTCAAATTCAAATAGAATTTGCGTTGAAATAAATTTCTAATTTCTTAACTTCTCTTATATATACTTCTATAATCATATATAATACCAAGCTTTCTCCTTTTTTCTTTTAGTTATTTTATGCTGATCATCAACTTTCTTCGTAAATTTATTTAATCCATTCTTTATGTTCTTCACTTTTTTTTAGAAACTTTTTTGTTTTGTTATTTTTAATTTTATATGCAAATGAGTGGTGATGAAAATACATGCTAATCTATTTTTCTATTATATTTGCGCCTGAATTCAAGTAAGTAATACTTTTTAATATGATTTTGTTGATTTAATTTTTGATAACAATAAATACATTCAACTACGTAAATATACAAATAAAACCACCTTTAGGTGAGAAGTCAAGTTGCCTTTTTTTTTGTTACTACTTTTATATTGTTATTTCATTAAAATAAATATTTATATTTATGTAATAACAAATGTTCTTTACTTTCATATACTATTTTAACAAACTATTAAAAGCCGTATGTGGTTCAAATAGAGGTCAAGATTTGAATAGAAGTATAGAACCGACGTCGAAGTGTCATGTGTGTAAATAATTCCTCTATTTTATATTATTTTGACTTTTGTTAACATGACATACATCTTAAAAAAACTTTAATGAAATATAAATTTTACTCAACTAATCTTATTAATAATGCCTTGAGACTCTAAATTCGACTCTTTATTAATCATTTGAACGAAAAATGTAGTTAAATTTTCTTAATGTTATAAATTGGATAAGTAAATAGAAACAATTATTTTTATTAGAGGATCAAGTAAAATGAGAGGAGAAAAATATCGGAGATATATTTTTAGAATGAAGAGATGACAATAAGATACTTTTCTAATAGCTAGTTTGTCATTATTTAAATGTATTTACAATTATTAAAAATTTCTTTTCTTTGCAGACTCTATACTTCGAAAAGAAATTTCAAATGGATCATAAGTTTTTTTTTTTCTTTTTTTGACAAAGAACGCAAGAAGCATAAATAGTGCATGGCTGACAATATGGTCGGACCCAAAAAACATAAATAAAGACAATATAGTAAAAAATGTTACATACTCATGTACATGTTAGGTACATTTTAAATTTCGAAAGTGAAATGAATTTTATTTGATGGTAATTTTTTATTATATTTGTAGTAAATTTTGAAAAATTGTGAACCATACGAACTGTGATTCACAAACACTATTTATATTTTGGAGTAATATAAAGCTATAATTTAAAATAAAATATGATAGATAAATTTAAACTGTGAAAAATTGTGAACCATATAAGTTAAGAAATAAATTAAATTTTAAGAATTAGAAAAATATATATTTATTTATACCTTAAAAACGAAGAATAAGTAAAGATATTAAGCAAATTGATAAGTTATTTACAAGTATAAATAACACATAATTATAAGTCTGCACAAAAGTAGAAAATAAGTTATAATTATAGTGTAAAAAGTTTGAAGGATGTGACTTTATGTTTATATAAAAAAGTATTTTTAAATATAATAAGTCGAATCTTAAATAATACATACGATGTAACTAAAATTTTGATAAATAGTAACTAAACTTTTGATAAATAATGAATTAAAGGAATATTTAAATATAAAAAATTAAGTAAAGTAAATTTTAAATTAGCATTGTTTGTTTTGAAATAAGCAAGAACATAAATGTCAAAATATAAGAGAAAACAATAAGATACAGTAGAAAAAATATCAAGATGGGAGAGTTGGGGGTAATATTTTGAACTGATTTTGAGAATATAACATAGTAATTAAATAATATATATATTACTATCTATAAATTTTAAATTAAAAATAAGTGACTAATAGAATATTTTTTTTTTCTAAAAACACATGTAAATAAAATTAATATATCTATTTCATACTAATCAAAAGTTCAATAAATAACTATATTAAACCAAGTGATAAGCTATTAAAAATTAATATTAACAAGTTAATAAATTTAAATAGTGAACAACATGATAAATAAAATCTGAAATGTAAAAGTTTATAATATTTTATTATTTATTATCACTATATGTGTATAACTTTGGCTATTAAATTACGGGGAAAGAGAGGGGGGAGAGGGTGATTAGGGGAGAGATTATTTTATTGAAGAATAACATGATAATTAAATTTTATTTATTTATTTATTTTATTAAGGAACAATATGATCAAACATCACAATTCAAAAAAATTAAAAATAATATTTTTATCCGCACACCACACGAATGCGTATACTAATTTCTTTATATAAGTACTAACTATGAAAGAAGGACATATTTTACTTCTCTATAATTAATTAAATATATGTATTAAAAAATAATAAATAAAATAATAATTTTAATTATATTATTTTTAATTATTATAAATTATTGAAATATTAAAAATAAATAATAAAATTAGAATAAATATAAAATTGTACATTATTTTTTTAACTAGATAAGTAAAATTTGACAAATAACACTGAACCAGGAACGTTACGACAACAATATCTTTGCCACGTAGTATTAAAAATTCAAGCCAGGACATAACTGTAGTCAACGCAGAGAAACCAGCACAACTCTCATCAGTTTCAACATGCAGATGCAGTCCCACAAAATATTTAAAAAAAAAAGAGCGAAAGGAAAAGAAAGCGACAAATAAAATGATCTATTTTTTTTAATTTATTTTAAAAATAATATTTTTTTAATAATATTTTAATTTTAATTTTACATATAGTATATTTAAAATCACAAAATTAAAAAATATTTTCATATATTTAATATAATTTTAATTTAAGATCATAAAATTTCAAAATCTTCTTTATTTTTTTTAATTTTATGTTAAGTTAAATAATTTTTTTTTTTTTTTTTGAAACAGAGGGGAGTAATTACTACTCGTTGAATTGGTGGTAGAAGTTTTTAAATTCTATAAAAAGCCGGTTCATTTCCCCAAACATCTTCAAGTCTTCAACCTTATTCAATACTCCCCCATCAGCTCCTACACCTCGCTCTTTTTGTTGTTAATATTCTCTGAAGATTGATCATTTAGAAAATTGAACATATACTGAGGATCAGAAATAGTATCTCTATCTTTACAAGGTAATAAATAGTAAGATCTGTGTATACTCAACTCTTTTCAGACCCCACTTGTAAAATTTCACGCATATCATACACTGTCAATTCTGGATAGAAGTCGACAATGTATTCATAAATTTGTTGAGATTTTTAGAGAGATTTAATTTGGAGGAAACAGAAATGGTGATAGGGCGGGTGAGTTTTTTGTTGGTATTGATAATAGCAATGGTGAGTAGTATTGGGGCTGAAACGACATCGTTAAAAGTGTTACACAGAAATGCGTATGCGACGATGATGTATATGGGAACTCCGAGGGACTACGAGTTCTACGTAGCGACTCGGGTTATGCTCCGATCACTTTCCCGGTTAGGAGTTGAAGCTGATCTTGTTGTTATTGCTTCTCTTGATGTCCCTCTTCACTGGGTTCGAACTCTGTAAGTTTACATTTTCCCCCTTTTCTCCACTGTTGTCGGCTTTTGGTATTTTTCTGTTAAAAGGAAATGCGCTGTCCCTGTTGCCGTGTTTTAAGATCCTTTTGGTCAGAGGTTGAGCATGAATTTTCATTAAAAGTTTAAAAATATATGTATAAACTAGCTGGAAGTAATTCAATATCTATTATATATATATATATATTTATATAAAATAATTTTAATTATATATGAATAATATAATTTATCGTCGAAAAAGTTCGATCTAACTCCGCCCTGCACTTTTCCATAAAAATGCACATAACTTGTGGAAAAAATCTTGGTAAAAAGTCACCCAAAAATAACTTATCAAAAATATATAAAAATTTATTGTAAACCGCTAGCTTAATGTTTCTTATCTGATGAAAAAATTGATCAAAGATTTTTGTTTTTACTGATGCTATTGCGTTAGTGGCTGTCACATACGTAGATAGGATATTATACATTCATTATAATTACATATTTAATATAGTCTTATAAAATAAAATTTTTTAAAAATAAATTATAAATAAATTTTATCTTTATTTTAGAGATTAAATTTGTCATCGTGATATTTTCTTTCTTTCTGGCATTTGTGTTTAAAATTAAATAAATTTAGCATTTTGTTCTACCTTTCGGGGTTTTGAGCTCGTGTTTGTGGGGTCCATGCAAAAGGAATCCTCTCAACTAAGCTGACAAAAAAGCCAGAGATTTGATAAGATTAATTAGATATTCTTTGATTAAGTTGAAATGGGACTATTCCTTTTTCCATATTACTAGTATTTAATTAAAATTGCATAACGGCTTTCAGTACCCGTGAAAGGAGGAAAATTAGGGAACTGCGAATACTTGGCCATTTGGTCAATCTTGATTTTGCCAGCTTAAACATACGTTGTCACGGCCAAGATATTATTGGGAACTACCAAAAAAGCAAAAAGCAAAATTAGCAGTTCATTTATATGCTCTTACAAAATTTTCCAACATTTTCATACCAATCCATTAATGATGAAGGCGAAATGATTATATTTTGTGTTTCATGCTATGAATAAAACTTTCCATTAATGATCAAGGAGAAATGATTGTACTTTGTGTTTCATGCCATGAATAAAATTCGCATGCACTTATTTTTTTCATACTCTACTTGGGAAATTGCCATAATATACTATTATTATTGTTAATGTGTTTCATGCTACTCCCTTCGTTTTATAATGAATGAATTATTGAATAATGATGCAAAGATTAATTAAAAAGCATTGAAGATATAAATTTAACACAATTTTTTATTTTTACCCTCAAAAAAAGAAAAAGTTGATCATGTTATATTTTTTCAAAAGTTAATTGATTGTCAAATCATAAGGATAAATTTGAAAAAAAATTTAATAATTCACTTATTTTGAAACACCAATAAATATCCTGGGAGTATATGACAATAATCAAAGACAGCCATGATATAATTAGGATATTTGTTTATCCTTTTTAGGCAACACATAATTGGCATACAAGATAACACTAAGAAAATAATTGCGAACCTTTTGTTTTTTTCTGGAAGATGGTGGAGGCTTAGGCTGGATATGCCACATGGAACTCGTCTTTTAATTAACAAAAATATTTGTCACAGCAAGAGCTTTGGTGATAGTGATTACTCCCATTTGTTTTATAAAGAATTCCAAAAGTTTACGATTGTTGAAAAATTTGATTAATTGGTGTAAATTTAGATATTAATTATAAAATATTACATCATCATTCCTTTTTTATGATTTAAAAATAGCAAAAATATATGATAACAGTAGACCAAGGCTTTGATTTACTCATAAGAGTGTGGTGCATGATGTGTGAATTAAATGCATATAACTTATCACAATATTCAAAGAACTTAATATTTGAGAGGAGAAGAATAAAGGAACATAGATACTCTTACATATCTCTTGTTTGTAAAGGGGAAAAAAAGTGATAAATTTGTAGTAAAAAATTGGTTTAGTTAAAAATTATAGTAGTGCTATCTGACATGATCCATAATAAAGATAAGCTTTTCTGGCACAGAGTAAAGTTTTGGTTGGTTTGGTTGCTTCTAGGAACTGCACCTTGCTCTTTGTTCTATAATACTCCTTTTAAAAAAAATTGATCTACTTTTCCTTTTAGTTTATTTTAATTTTTTTTTATACTTTAATTTAATTTTTTACGTAATATGTTTAAAATTATAAAATTAAAAAATATTTTTTTTTAATTCATATGACATGTCATAAAATTACAAGATTAAAAAATATTTTAATACATTTGATATAACTTTAATTTAAGATCACAAGATTCAAAAGTTTTATTATTTTTTTAAATTTCCTACTAAATTAAACTAGGTTATTCTATTTTACACGGAGAGAGTATTCTACTTTTTCAATGCTTTTGTGAAGTTACTCTAGGCATTGCTGAACCCATGTGACTTCGGTTATTAGACTTGGGTATTCCTCAAAGGAAAAAAAGAACATTTGAGGCTCCTGGTAAAAGTTTTATTTCTTGTAAAATGATGAGATTTGCCTAAATATGAACTAATCTACAAGTTCTAATGGTCTATTTTAATATTTACTTCTATTTATTACGTTAGTGTACATGTTGGATAAGGATGAAGTTAAAAATAAAAGGGTTATCCGGCACTAATCACTCCGTATCGTTTGGTAGAGAGTATTAAAATGTTAATGCATTAGTTTAATGTATATTAGTAGTACTTTGTTTGGTATACCTTTTTACCCTATGTATAATTAATGCAAGCATTAGTTATACACTCTGTATATTGATGTATGTATTACTAATACCTCAAAATCCATGACATTAGTAATGCAATGAATCTAATGCATGCATTAACATACTTAAAGACCCTATCAGCCCTCAAAAAAATTTTCGCATCCTTTCCAACATATATATTGAGGGTATTATGTAAAAGATTTTTTTTTTTTTTAGAAACTATGTAATTCATGTTTTTTTTAATACATCGAACCAAACACTGCATAAGAAAAATACAAGCATAACTAATGCAGGCATAACTAACACAAGCATTATTAATACACCATATTTTGCATTATTCTTATACACTCTACCAAACGACACCTTAGTGCTTGAGGAAAGGCCGCATCCTTAAGGGGCTACGTATTCACTTAGTGCTTGAGGAAAGGCCGCATCCTTAAGGGGCTTAGGCTGATGCAAATATCGATAGCTAATTTCACTGCTCGAACGCATGACCTATAGATCCAGGAGACAATTTTATCATTGCTCCAAAAATCCCCTTCCAGATATGGATGGATTATTAGTTTCTTTATTCTTCTTTTAGGTAACACTAACAGAAAGCAGAGTAGGCTGGTCGTGTTACTTAACAGTAATCAAAAGTGCCATTTCATTAGAATATTTGTTTGCACTTTGTGTTTTATGCAATGTTGCCTTTCTGTAATTTTTTAAGTAAGCTTACTCAGGTTCCCTATCAGTGGAGACCTAAAGTGATGTATTCTCAATTGCGTTTTTCCTTCTTTGCGTGCTCCAATCTTCATGAAAATATTCTTTAATAGTTTCTCAGGTTACGTTTAAAAATCTGGCAATTGAATTGTAGTTTTGTTGTGATTCACAAATAATATACTGTGAACAGGATTGTTTGCTAAATTTGTTTTTCACCTTAAGCCAAAGCTGTCTAATTCCATTAGCCTAAACCAGTGGACAATTCCATCTGATAGATGATCACTTATTTGATGCGTTTGTAAGGCCTAGCAGTCCTTTTACTCTGCAACTTAGATAAATTCATTTGTTATGTTTCATTTTAGCTAAGATGGTTTACCGAAGTTATTATTGAATTAAGACGGATTTAAATGCGCGATAAGGACAATGAGGATTCAGACTTAAACTTACTTGAATTGGAGGTTTCATATAATTGACTTAAACTTACTTGAAATTGAGGCGCAATAGCAGTTGTTGCTAGATGATATACAAAAATTTTGCTTTAGAATCTCATACTACTTGAAGGGAAAATACATGACAAAGATACCCGTTTCATGTAAAAATTTAGCGAACCTTGAAAATGAAGTAATCCTTTATACTCTTTGTATGCAGAGAACAGGAAGATGGTGCAAAGGTGGTGAGAGTTAAAAATCTGAACAATCCATACTGTATCAACCCTAATTGGAGATTCAAGCTGACACTGAACAAACTTTATGCGTGGAGCCTCGTAGATTATGACAGGGTTGTCATGCTTGATGCTGACAACCTTTTCCTCCAGAAAACTGATGAACTGTTCCAATGTGGCCAGTTTTGTGCTGTCTTCATTAATCCTTGCATCTTCCACACTGGTCTATTTGTCTTGCAGGTAACAGAATTGAATTTTCAATAGTATCCTTGGTTGATTAATTTGATAACGTAGTAACTCATCTTGTCTAACTAGAGAAATGTGCTTAGATTTTGTTGTCAGTACCGAATTGGCTAGTAAGTCTAAATGTACATTTTACTTACAAAAGCTAAATTGCAGCCATCAAAAAAGGTGTTCAATGACATGATTCATGAGATAGAGATTGGGAGGGAAAACCAAGATGGTGCAGACCAAGGTTTTATTGGAGGCCATTTCCCTGATTTACTTGACCAACCAATGTTCCATCCTCTTAATGGTACCAAGCTCCAGGGAACTTACAGGCTTCCCTTAGGTTACCAAATGGACGCTTCTTATTACTGTAAGTTTGAGACTTTGAGTGTGTTAACTGAACAAAGTTTGTCATATTTCATGACAAGTTATAATGATTGTCTTCTCTTAATTGTTTAGATCTGAGACTCCATTGGTCGGTGCCTTGTGGACCTAATAGTGTCATTACATTCCCCGGTGCTCCATGGTTAAAACCATGGTATTGGTGGTCGTGGCCTGTCTTACCTTTGGGCATCCAGTGGCATGAACAGCGACTTCTAACTATTGGGTAAGATTAGAGCC
This sequence comes from Capsicum annuum, assembly GCF_002878395.1. NCBI lineage: Eukaryota > Viridiplantae > Streptophyta > Magnoliopsida > Solanales > Solanaceae > Capsicum > Capsicum annuum. Next base: position 177,264,090 of record NC_061116.1, read on the forward strand.
TTTTTTGCTTTGTGTAATACTCAGTCTTTGTGTGACACGTACCTGAAAAGTTTTCCTGGATTGATCATTGTTGTTTTCAATCAGTTTACAAAATGATCTGAAAGAATTAACTCTTGTTCCTTATTTTCGCCTTGCTGAACATTCCCGTCTTGTACTTTATAAAATGATCTGGATATTTTATGCTGACAATAGCAATTTATCTGTTTGGTATTTGGCAGGTATGGTGCTGAGATGATAGCAGTGCTGATCCAAGCTATATTTTACCTAGGAATAATTGCAGTGACACGTCTAGCACGCCCAAATTTATCTAAGTTATGCTATCGCCTTGATGATAGCAAGAGTATCTTCTTACTACAAACTGGCCTTAAATTGATTGCTATATGGTCCATTCTTGCTGCCTACACAGTTCCTATCTTCATAATTCCTTGTACAGTTCATCCACTTGTTGGCTGGAGTCTCTACTTACTCGGCACATTTTCACTATCCTATATAACAGTAAATGCATTTATTTTGCCAATGCTACCTGTGTTAGTACCATGGTTTCTAATCCTTGGGACCCTTTTGGTGATGGCGTACCCTTGGTACAACGACGGTGTTATAAGAGCAATGTCTGTATTTACATATGCCTTCTGTGCTTCCCCAGTATTATGGATGGCATTGGTTAAAATCAAGTGTTCTCTTCATGTTTCACTTGAGAAGGAAGCATTCTTACCCAAGTTTAAGTGAATCTGCAGCACCTATTGGTTACTAACAAATTGTATTGAAATTCGAAAAGTTGAAAGAATCAACAGGAGAACTAATACTTCAGGAACATCTCCAAACTCTTAGGAGACTTGGAGTCTGCTTGTGCTATCCTAGGTAGCTGCTTCAGTCTGTGGTCTTAATTAGAAAGGGTGTGTACTGATGAAAATTACACAATTTAGAATTGGGATGGTGTTTTTTTGTTTTGTACGTGGACCATCTCAGGTCTATTCATCTCTTGAATGTTAATCCACGGAAAAGACTTCCCCACTTGATTATTTCTTTTGCTAAAATGTATGTTGAATAGGTTTTTTAGAATTTATTCATGGATTTAAGTAATGTACGCTAACAGTGTAATAATTATTTATATCATTGTTGTTTGAATTAATCTTATACTTGGATTTAGCTTGAGAACTGGTCAAGATGAACATGTTCCAAACAAATTACTGTCCTTGTAAGTTTCCTTTTCAAACATTTAAGGGTCGTTCGGTAGAGTGTATTAGAAAGTTAATGCATGCATTAGTTTAATGTGTGTATTACTAGTACTTTATTTGATATATCTTTTTACTCTATGTATGACTAATACTTGCATTAGTTATACACTCTATTGTGTATTGAGGTGTGTATTACTAATACCTCAAAATTCATGACATTAGTAATACAATGGATCTAATGGAAGCATTAACATGCTTAGGGGTTGTTTGGTAGAGTGTATAAGAATAATGCAGAATATAATGTATTAGTAATGCTTGAACTAGTTATACTTATATTAGTTATGCATGTATTATTTCTTATACAATGTTTGGTTTGATGTATAAGAACCTTATACATCTTATATAATTTCTATAAAAGAAATGTTTGTTTACAAAAATACCCTTTTTTAATTTTGTATACTTTTTTGCAACAAAGTTCTTTTGCCATCTCAAACATAATTAGTATTGTTGAACCACTATATAGAAGTTTAGGATTAATTGCAAGACCTTCGTCTTTGTGCATGAAATGTTATTAGTCGAAACAAAAATAAAATATAAGACGTAAAATTAAGAAAGTCTCAATTTTTTAAAAATTTTTTAAAGACCCTCGAAGTAAAGTAAAAATATGTTACAGTTATTTAAATCAATTATTCATTGTTGTAACTTAAAATGGTGAGAAAAGAAATTGTGAAGTATTTTGAAAAAAATTCACTATTATAAATTAAAATGACGGGAAAAGGAATGGTGAAGTATTTTGAGAGGGAAATTGAGGGGTATTAAAGTCATTTAATAAGTTAATGCATGTGTTTAAAATTTTTGTACTAGTAATACATAGGAAATGGAGTGTATTACTAATACACACTTCAATACACAATAGAGTGTATAACTAAAGTTTGCATTAGTTATATATAGGCAAAAAGACGTACCAAACAAAGTATTAGTAATACACATTAACTAATGCATGCATTATATTTTTCAATACACTCTACCAAATGATCCCTTAAAGATATTATTATGCCTTAAAAAAGTTTCTGCATTCTTTTCAGCATATATATTGAGGGTATTATGTAAAAAAAAAATTCTTTTAGAAATTATGTAATTCATGATATTTTTAATACATTGAATCAAACAATGCATAACAAAAATACAAACATAATTAATGCAAGCATAACTAATACAAACATTATTAATACAAACATTACTAATACACCATATTTTGTATTATTCTTATACACTCTATCAAACGACCCCTTAAGTAGAGAAAAGACATCATTTTCCTTCCGAACTTGTCCGCTCAACTTACTTTAGCACTTAAACTAAACTTTTATTTATTTACCCCGTTAACATCTTTAAAGCGTATTATTTTCACTCCTCAAGCTGACGTGAAATTTTTTTTAAAAAAAAAGAAAAAAAAAAGCGCGTTTTTTTTTGAGTAAATACATAATTACCCCCTGATGTTGACTGAGATTTTCAAAAAGACACCTAAACTTTGAATTCGACCTATTATCCCATAATTCTTACTTAATTCGTTTCAAATACATCATTTTTCGCTGAATCTCAGTCACAACAAAGAGAGTGAACATACGCACAAATCAGGTGCTGCCATGTGTTGA
>NC_061116.1:177620346-177787080 GCF_002878395.1 Capsicum annuum
GCTTTGACTTGATATGTAATCTGCAATAACATTTTTGTTAGTACTAATTACTTCAATTGTAAATGTAAAATTTAATATATTTAATACTAGTCTCCGAATCGCTTTCATTGTAACTGAATTTTGTATTTTCTTTGTTAACCACCAACATACCTGTGTATTATCTATCCGTACAATAAATTTGTTATATATAATATATGGCTCAAATGTTAATAAACATTTATATAATGAACATAATTCTTTTCTATTTATTTCTCATTTTATTTCTGTTTCATTAAACGTACCTGAGTAGTATCTACAATGACGTTCTAATTTATCTTCTGCATATCTATATTTAAGTACTCCTCCATAACTATATTCACTAGCATCTGTTTCTACTATATATATAAATTTTTTATTTTCGTCTGGATATTATAATTTTGGTAACTCTTTACAAAGTATTTTTATTTTCTAGACTTGTTTTTTATCTTCTTCGTTGTAATTATATTCTATATCCTTTTTTAATTTTTTCTGTAAAGGCTTTAGGTTTTCTGCTAATTTTGGTATATATTCTCTTACTTGGTTTACTAATCCCAATTGGTTTAGAAAAGTTTGTACTTTGTAGATATTTTCTATATATCCTCGGACTATATGGTTATAAGTTTTTTTTTTTATCTTGGTTCAAACTATCTCGATATGTGGTAATTTTTTTGGGGTATGTACAAGGGGTCTTTTTGTTATTTTGGTATAAATGGTTTTTCAAATATCTTATTCATGTTCATGTTTTGGTATCTTTGTCCATTTCTTCTATTATTATTATTTTATCCCATATCTGTATTTTTATATTTTTAGCTTTATATGTAATTAAGCTTCCATCATTATTAAATCATTGATGGTCTCTTGAATAATAGCTCCATATTGGGTTTCCATTTATGTAATTATTTGCTAATTCTTGAATAATTGTAGCTAATCCAATAAGTCGTTTATTTGCATAAAAATCAGGTATCCCGATTTTTGGTATCTCTGGCTGCTGCACAATATTTTTCGGTATAATCATATCTCTGGTTAATCCTGGTATCAACCATGATAAATTACGAATATTGAAAAATGGATATGAAAAATATACAACTAATAGAAAAACTAATGAAAAATTTAGAAGAATATATGAGAACCAAAGATATAAAATATATAGAATACCTTAATGGTAGTAATAGTGATTGTCATCACTTAAGTATATTTCTCCTAACTCGTCTTTTATCTTATTTATATCTAACTCTTCATCTTCAATGTTAAATATTTTTTCCCATATTATTTTCTTTACGTCTAGTTGGTGCGGATAACTTGGGTAAACAAATAGATAAATAGATCTATTATTTTTATTTGTGCGTGGATATTTCTTAAATTCTCTAAATATCTTGGGGGGTGATTAGATGGTATTTGATTAAATGCTTTACGGTAATATTCTTTAGTTTTTTCTCTTAGTCTTTGTAATTCTTGTATATTATTTTTGGAGGTATTCTAAATATTCTATATCTTTTGTTCTAAAATATTCAATTAAATTCTCTTTCATAAGTATTTCTGTTAATCTTATTTCTTCCATATCTTGTCTCCAATATTTTAAATACTCATAGTCTATCATTTTATCCTAAAGTAGTTGTGATACTGTAAATTTCTTTGTAATAATTTATTCTAATTGTACTATATCTAATATTAAATTCTAGGTTATCTATTTCGTTAATTATCCTGTCTTTTTCTTCTATGAATAATTCCATGTCTAAATTATATTCTAAACTGTCTTTTAATTCTAGTTGCTTATAGTTTTATTTATCCAAATTAATCTTTCTTTTAATTGTTCTCTTCCATTTCTAAGCTGGTTTCTATAATTAATTTTTTTGTATAGCCAACTTTGTTTTTCTCTAACTCTTTAAATATATTCTAGCATTGCTTAATCTGTATAATATCCATCTGAATAATTATCTAGGTAGTAATAGTTTTTGTCATCACTTAAGTATATTTCTCCTAACTCGTCTTCTATCTGATTTATATCTAACTCTTCATCTTCAATATTAAAATATTTTTTCCTATATTATTTTCTTTACGTCTATAATTTCTAAATCTCTAAGTATGTATAAAACTAGTACTTCAAAATTATCTGTCATTTAGGTGGGTTAACTAAATGCTTTTTCATAATATTCTTTAGTTGTTTGTTTTAATCTTATTAATTCCTCTATATTTTCATTAAGGCATTCGATATATTTTATATCTTTGGTTCTCATATATTCTTCTAAATTTTTCATTAGTTTTTCTATTAACTGTATATTTTTCATATCTATTTTCCAATATTCGTAATTTATCATGGTTGATGTGTAGGTTTGGTATGTAAGTATTTATAAGAGTAGTTAGGTAGTTGAGGTATGTAATTTATTCTAGTCATAAAATACTTATCAAATATTTTTTCCAATATGATTTTTCTTATATCTACAATTCTATATCCTTAAGTAATACAAAATAAGTATTTTAAATTTATCTACCATTTCGTCAAATAAATAAGTATTCATTTTTCATATGATGCTTTTTCAAAATATTTCCTTCAATCATACACATAACAAAATATGATCATTTTAGATTACTATATACTAGATTATTCTTAAATAACATATTCTTCGGTTACTATTAGCATGGTAATCTGGATACTTTTCCCTTAAACAGTGTCTCTACTCTGGCTACTCCCCTATCACGGCTTTCTTGCCTCACCGGTTTCACCTTTAGGATGGCATAGCTCTTAGAAATTTTTCTCCTTTTGTAATACCCCGCACTTTCCTAGGCTAGAAAGCGAACCGTTGTTCGTACATGTGAAATCTCAATTTTGTAAGCCATATTTGAGAACCTAAATTAGCAAGAGTACTCTAGTAAAAAGAGAGCTTATAATGTGTTAAGTGTGGTTATATGAGTCACTTTAAGGTAATACAAGCTAAGAGTTTTGGAATCCATCAAGTTTTAACGTTTGAATTCGCAAGGGTCATCTTTGAATAAGCATAACTTGATAAATGTGTGGTATCTCTACGTATTTCTACCCACAAAATCATAGAGAATAAAATTATCTTTCCAATGATACCAATCTCATCAAAATTCGACACCCGATCTAAGAGTTATGGCTTTGCGAAGTAGAGAGCGTCGCCTAACCAATCGCCTATGGTCATTGGAAAGCATAGGCGATAGCATATGCGGTGCCTATATAAACATAGGCAATAGCATATGCGGCGCCTATGTAAACATAGGCGATAGCACATGCGGCACCTATGTGTTGGTTTCAAGTGACTTAAACACTCCTTTTTGTGTTATTTTAAGGATAAATAAACCTTTTAACATTCCTTACACGTCCCTAAACATAACCCTATGAATTTAACTGCTCTTAAACACATCATAACCCTAGTATCAGTCTAAGTTCATCATCCAAGAGCACTAAAAGAGAAAAACAACTAGGGTTGCCTAATCAATGTTTAAAGGTCCAATCTTTCATCAATTTCATTACTATAGAGGTATGCGGGGTTTTTCAACAAGAGCCATTTTTTGTTCTTGTGCCCAAATTGTATTATTTTCAAAGATATATGATTTTATATGTCTCATTGTGAATTCGAGATGAAAACTTACATTCTATATCCTTGATCAAGAAGTTATGATATTTTAGATGTTTTGAGAATGAATTTAATGAGTTCAATGTGAATATCATGTTTAAAAGTCGAATTTCTAGATTTTATATGAATTTTATCATGTTTGCTAAATAAAGTATGAATCTTGAAGTGTTTTGCTTAAGTATTGAATTATGGGTTTTGAACCCGGATTGATATTATTATGTTATAAAGTAATGTGTTATACACACTTTGAGAATGGAATTGATTTGACCTTTTGGTCTTGAAAGAGTTATTTTTGAACTTGAATGAGAAAAGAAATCCACACTGTGATTGATTATGAAAAAGGGGTAGCATGATGGCTCCCGTTATGAATTATTGAATTTGTTTTGTTATGGATTGTCTTTGAAAATATCTAAGCTAAGTTCGGGAGTAGTCTTTAGCACTGAGTGGGAGGTATAGCTGTAATTAGTACTTCCATAGAACTACGTACCCCTGTAGGATATGAGCCTAAGGCTGTTTGATATAGTGATCACTAGTGAATGAATGATTAAGGTCCTACTCCGATGGCAAAGATAGGACAGCTCTCCCCAACGTGGGTTGGACGTTGGACTCCATATAGCTCACATGGTTTATGTCGGTTGTAAGAGACTCCCAGTGTGTGTGTGTGTATTCTTATGTCTGAGATGAAAAGTGAAATGATTTGAAAATTGAGTTGTGAAAGCTATCATTTTTGCAAAGTTTAATGATTTTATATTATCAAAGAGGAATTTTATTATAAGGTTTGATCATCTAATGAATTGGAAAGTGATTGAGAATTTATATGATGACTCACATGTTTTATTACATATATTTCACTCTCTGATGATTACAGTGATTTATTCAAGCTATGTGAGTCTTTCATTATATCATGCATGCTTTCTATAAATGCTTATGATGTTGATATTTTAAACTGCATACACCCCTATATGCTCTGTCCATTTCTATGGTACTGACCCACATCTCCAGATGTGGGCTACATTTTCTCAGAATATAGGTTCAGGTGCTCAGTCCCAGGCTCGACAGTGATTTTTTGGGCATGCTGTTCTACATCCTCTGTTGTGGTGAGTCCTCATGATCCGAGGATGTGACATCCAGATTTTTGTTTCATTGAACGAAGTACTTTTGATACTGAGTATGAGTCAGTTGGGGTATGTCCCAATGGCTCTCTGATGTTGTTGACTTTTAGAGGCTTGTCAAACTAGACTAGATGGTTGGAGTTGTCGTGATGTGTCGTATTTTGTTACCTTCTTGCATCTCTTTTGTTTTTTTTAAATTATGATATCATAGAGGATATTTAGATGACTGATCATAGTAATTCTATTGATAAGTGTTGAATGATGTGAATATGGCTCAAAGGGTTAGCTTGGGGCTACTTGTAGCCTTAAGCACCGTGTGACATCCCGGGACCCATTTTTGGGGTGTTACAAACTTGGTATCAAAGCCTAAGGTTATTGGAGTCCTAGGGAGTCTAACAAGCCACATTAAGTAGAGTCTTAATCATCGGTATGTATCGCGCCACATCTATGAGCAAGAGGCTACGAGACGTTTTAGGGAAAAGTGTGATTTTATTCATTCAGAAGTCTATCGTGCTTAAAGTGTCTCTCTATCTGCTATTAATTCATGCCCTCTTATTTTAGAAATATGTCTCCTCATCGAGCTAGAAGAAATAACGATGGTCAATAACCTCAGCCTGCTGAACCACTAAATGAGAATGTGTCCCATGCTGAATTTCGGGCAGCCTTTCAGGCGATGGTCCAAGCTGTTGCCACAAATGTTCAGGCCAATCCGACCCCAACTCCATAGTAGCAGGGAGGTGATTCAGCTGCTTCAAGGATTCATGACTTTGTGTGGATGAGTCCATCAAAATTGTATGGTTCCAAGTTAGATGAGGATCTACAGTTGTTTTTAGAGGAGGTGCAAAAGATTACTCAGGTGATACATGTATCCGAAGAGCATAGTGTGGAGTTTAAAGCATATCGGTTGAAAGACCTTACTTATGATTGGGTGGTTGCTTGGAGGAAAGGCAGAGGTGAGGGTGCCGCCCCTACGACTTGGCGGGAGTTCCAAGATGCATTCCTAGATAAGTTTTTCCCTTTAGAGATGAGAGAGCTGAAGGTAGAAGAGTTCATGAACTTGTGACAGGGTGCTATGACTGTTAGAGAGTACTGTCTGAAGTTCAATCAGTTGGCAAAATATGCCCCTGACTTAGTATCTGATAATTGGGCCAGTATGAGTAAGTTTGTGACTGGAGTATCTAGCTATGTAGTAAAGGAGTGCAGGTCTGCTATGCTAAACAATGATATGAATATTTCTAGGCTAATGACTCATGCCCAACAGATTAAAGCAGATAAGATTAGGGAGAGAGATAGAATGAGAGAGAATAAGAGAGCTAGGTCTGAGCAGCACGGACAGGGTCAGACTAGATCGTAGGGAGGGAATCGCCCTCATTTTTAGCATCGTTCATCTGCGCCAGCACCATCGTCAGCTAGTGCTCCCATGCCTAGGGGTAGGTAGGAGCAAGGTAATCAATCATATGTATCCAGGTCTCAGTACAGTGTTGGCAGTAAGCTAAATTATCCTCTATGTCCTAAGTGTGGTAGAACCCACCCGGGTGAGTGTTGGGGTGGGAAGAAAGGTTGTTTCAGGTGTGGTGACTTAGGTCACAAACTTAGGGAATGCCCACATACCAGACAAGGGCGTCGTGATAATCGCCCTCTGACTCAGACTCAGACTGCTAGTGCTCCAGTTCAGGTGAATCGCCCAGCCCTAGCTCAGGACGTCTCTTCTAGCACTGTTGGCGATCAGCGCCAGAATAGGTTCTATGCTTTGTCATCCCACCAGGAGTAGGAGGACTCTCCTGATGTTGTTACTAGTATGCTCCGTATACTTCAGTTTGATGTGTATGCTTTGTTGGACCCTGGGTCCAGTTTTTCATATGTTACACCTCTGATTGCTGTGAATTTTGAAATGAGTCCTGAAAATATTCCTGAGCCTATCTTAGTTTCTACCCCAGTGGGTGATTCATTTGTTGGCCAGAAAGTGTATAGAAAGTGTCCTGTTATAGTCCTTCATAGAGTCATGTTGCCTGATCTGATTGAGTTAGGCATAGTGGATTTTGATGTTATTCTGGGTATGGACTGGCTTCATTCTTGTTATGCCTCTATAGATTGTCGTACCCGAGTGGTCAAGTTTCAGTTTCCTGATGAACCTGTGTTTGAGTGGTCTGGGAGTTCTGTATCTCCCAAGAGTTATTTTGTCTCATATATTAAAGCTAGAAAACTTATTTCCAAGGGGTGCATCTATCATTTGGTTAATGTCAAGGACACTAAGTCTGAGACTCCAAATCTCCAGTCAGTTAGCATTGTCAATGAGTTTTCTGATGTCTTTTCGGAAGATATCCCAAGGATACCTCTTGATAGAGAGATAGAGTTTGGGAACGATCTTCTTCCCAATACTCAGCCCATTTCTATTCCTCCTTACCATATGGCACCTGCAGAACTTAAGGAGTTGAAAAAGCAACTCAAAGATCTGTTAGATAAGGGTTTCATAAGGCCCAGTGTTTCTTCTTGGGGTGCTCCTGTGTTATTTGTGAGGAAGAAAGATGGTTATTTGCGTATGTGCATTGACTATCGCCAGTTGAATAAAGTCACTATCAAAAATAAGTATCCTCTTTCGAGAATAGATGATTTGTTTGACCAGTTGCAAGGTGCAAGTTACTTATTAAAGACAAACCTTCGTTCCAGCTATCATCAACTCAAAGTTAGGGAGTGTGACATCCCGAAAATAGCCTTCCGAACTTGCTATGGTCATTTTGAGTTTCTTGTTATATCCTTCGGGTTAACTAATGCCCTAGCATCTTTCATGGACCTCATGAATCAGTGTTCAGACCATACCTTGATATGTTTGTTATCATATTCATAGACGATATTTTGGTGTACTCTTGTAGTGAGAATGAGCAGGCAGATTACCTCCAGATTGTCTTGAAACCCCTTAGAAATCATCAATTGTTTGCCAAATTCAGCAAATGAGTTCTGGTTAAGATCAGTTACTTTTCTGGGTCATATTATTTCTTTCAAGGGTATTAGAGTGGATCCCCAAAAGATCAAAGCTATTAGAAACTGGCCTAGACCTATCTCTCCGACTGAGATTCAAAAATTCTTAGGTCTAGCTGGCTATTACCGCCGTTTTGTTGAATTTTTCTCCTCTATAGCGTCCCCTATGACAAGGTTGACCTAAAAGAAAATGAAAGTCTTGTGGTTCGATTCTTATGAGAAGAGTTTTTAGGAGTTGAAGACTCGACTCACTACAGCCCCTGTTTTGACTCTGCTTGATGGTGTTGATGATTTCTTGGTATATTGTGATGCTTCTAGAGTTGGTTTGGGTTGTGTATTTATACAGAAGGGTAAGGTGATAGCTTATGCTTCTAGACAGTTGAAACCCCATGAGAAAAATTACCCCACCCATGATCTTGAATTAGCTGCCGTTGTGTTTGGTCTAAAGATTTGGAGACACTACTTGTATGGTGTTCATGTTGATGTTTTCACTGATCAAAAGAGTTTTCAATATGTATTTACCCAGAGATAGTTGAACCTTAGGCAGAAAAGATGGTTAGAATTGTTAAAAGACTATGATATAAGCGTGTTGTATCATTCGGGCAAGGCCAATGTGGTGGCGGATGCCCTAAGCAGGGTGTCTATGGGTAGTGTTTCACATATTGAAGAGGGTAAGAAAGAGTTGGCTCATGATGTGCATCGATTGGCTAGACTGGGGGTTAGGTTGTTTGACTCTACTGAAGGTAATATAGGGGTTCAGAGTAGTTTTGAATCCTCCTTGGTTTTGGAAGAGAAAGAGAAGCAAGACTTAGATGCTAGCTTAGTCAGACTGAAGAAATCAGTCAAGGACCAAAAGGTGGAGGTTTTCTCCCAAGGGTGAGATGGTGTGTTGAGATTACAAGATAGATTACGTGTTTTGGATGTCGAGGATCTGAGACAGAGAATTATGACTGAAGTGCACGGTGCGTGATATTCTATTCATCCTAGTGCCACCAAGATGTACTGCGACTTGCGGGAAATTTATTAGTAGGGTGGCATGAAGAAGGATATATCAGCATTTATGGCTAAGTGTGCAACGTGCCAACAGGTTAAGGTAGAACACCAAAGACCTGGTGGTATGATGCAGCAGTTCGGCATTCCCACTTGGAAGTGGAAAGAGATAAACATGGATTTTGTGATTGGTTTACCTCCTTCCCGACACCATCATGATTCCATTTGGGTTGTTGTGGATAGATTGACTAAGTCTGTGCACTTCTTGCCTGTGCATACTTCTTATACTGCTGAGGATTACGCTAGATTGTACGTCCAGGAATTAGTCAAATTGCATGGAGTTCCCTTGTCCATCATTTCAGATAGGGGTACTCAGTTCACTTCACAGTTTTGGAGATCTTTTCAGAAGGTTCTTGGTACCCAAGTGCATTTGAGTTTTGCTTTCCATCCGCAGACAGATGGTCGGGCTGAGAGGACCATCTAGACCTTAGAGGCTATGTTGAGAGCGTGTGCTCTTGACTTTAAAGGGAGTTGGGATGAGCACTTACCGTTGATAGAGTTTGCTTACAATAACAGTTTTTACTCTAGCATTGGCATGGCTCCATTTGAGGCTTTGTATGGGAGGAAATAAAGGTCACCCATAGGTTGGTTTGAAGTGGGTAAAGCGGCCGTGAGTGGTCCTGATTTGGTAGAAAAAGATTAAAAACCGCACAAAGTTGTCAGAAGTCGTATGCTGATGTGAGGAGAAGAGACCTTGAATTTGAAGTTAGTGACTTGGTGTATTTGAAGATTTCACCCATGAAGGGAGTAAAGAGATTCGGGAAGAAGGGGAAACTTAGTCCCCATTATGTTAGCCCCTACAGAGTTCTCAGCCGTGTTGGTAAGGTAGCGTATGAGGTTGAGTTGCCTTCAGAGTTATCTTCTGTTCACTCTGTCTTCCATGTCTCCATGCTTAGGAAACACGCTGGTGATTGTGTTGTTGTAGATCCTTCAGAAAACCCTGATGTGCAAGATAGTCTTTCTTTTGAGGAAGTTCCTGTTGAGATTTTACATCACCAAGTCCGAAGACTAAGGAACAAAGAAGTTCCCTTGGTCAAGGTGTTGTGGCGAAACCAATCCGTTGAGGGTGCAACTTGGAAAGCTGAGACAGATATGCGATCCAAGTACCCGCACCTATTTTCCATAAGCTCCGATCAAGCCGAAGGTACCATTCTGCTCTAAATCATTCCTTTTCTATGCAGAATTATAGTAGTTCAGCAGCTACTTAATACTATTCAGCTGTGATTTCATGAGTTATGCAGTCCTTGTTGTGTCCGAAATGTAGAATGAAGTAGAGGCAAGATTAGCAAGTTTTTTCAGCTATGTACCATCATTTTCTCTTTACTCTTAGTATACCCAGCGTCATTCGAGGACGAATGTCCCTAAGGGGGAGATATTGTAATACCCCGCACTTTCCTAAGCTAGAAAACAAACCGTTGTTCGTACATGTGAAATCCCAATTTTGTAAGCCATATATGGGAACCTAAATTAGCAAGATTACCCTATTTAAAAGAGAGTTTATGATGTGTTAAGTGTGGTTATATGAGTCACTTTAAGGTAATACAAGCTAAGAGTTTCAGAATCCATCAAGTTTTAGCATTTGAATTCGTAAGGGTCATCTTTGAATGAGCATAACTTGATAAATGTGTGGTATTTCTACGTATTTCTACCCACAAAATCATAGAGAATCGAATTAGCTTACCAACGATACCAATCTCATCAAAATCCGACACCCGAGCTAAGAGTTATGGCTTTGCGAAGTAGAGGGCATCGCCTAACTAATCGCCTATGGTCACTGGAAAGCATAGGCGATAGCATATGCGGCGCCTATGTAAACATAGGCAACAGCATAGCCGGCGCCTATGTAAACATAGGCGATAGCATATGCGTCGCCTATGTGTTGGTTTCAAGTGACTTAAACACTCTGTTTTTCATTATTTTAAGGATAAATAAACCTTTTAACATTCCTTACACGTCCCTAAACATAACCCTATGAATTTAACTGCTCCTAAACATATCATAACCTTAGTATCAGTCTAAGTTCATCATCCAAGAGCACTAAAGAAGAAAAACAACTAGGGTTGCCCAATTAAGGTTTGAAGGTCCAATCTTTCAACAATATCATTACTATAAAGGTATGTGGGGTTTTTCAACAAGAGCCCTCTTTCGTTCTTGTGCCCAAATTGTATTATTTTCAAAGATATATGATTTTACATGTCTTATTGTGAATTCGAGATGAAAACTTACATTCTATATCATTGATCAAGAAGTTATGATATTTTAGATGTTTTGAGAATGAATTTCATGAGTTTGATGTGAATATCATGTTTAAAAGTCGAATTTCCAGATTTTATATGAATTTTATCATGTTTGCTAAATAAAGTATGAATCTTGAAGTGTTTTTCTCAAGTATTGAATTATGGGTTTTGAACCCGGATTGATATTATTATGTTATGAAGTAATGTGTTATACACACTTTGAGAATGGAATCGATTTGACCTTTTGGTCTTGAAAGAGTTATTTTTGAACTCGAATGAGAAAAAAAATCCACACTTTGATTGATATGAAAAAAGGGTAGCATGATGGCTCCCGTTATGAATTGTTGAATTCGTTTTGTTGTGGATTGTCTTTGAAAATATCTGAGCTAAGTCCGAGAGTAGTCTTTATCACCGAGTGGGAGGTATAGCTATAATTGGTACTTCCATAGAACTACGTGCCCCCGTAGGATATGAGCCTAAGGCTGTTTGATATAGTGATCACTAGTGAATGAATGATTAAGGTCCTACTCCGATGGCAAGGATAGGACAGCTCTCCCCAACGTGGGTTAGACGTTAGACCCCATGTAACTCACATGGTTTATGTTGGTTGTAAGAGACTCCCAGTGTGTGTGTGTGTATTCTTATGTCTGAGATGAAAAGTGAAATGATTTGAAAGTTGAGTTGTGAAAGCTATCATTTTTGCAAAGTTTAATGATTTTATATTATCAAAGAGGGATTTTATTATGAGGTTTGATCATCTAATGAATTGGAAAGTGATTGAGAATTTATATATTGACTCATATGTTTTATTACATATATTTCACTCTCTGATGATTACAGTGATCTTATTCAAGCTATGTGAGTCTTTCATTATATCATGCATGCTTCCTATAAATGCTTATGATGTTGATATTTTAAACTGCATACACCCCCATATGCTCGGTCCATTTCTATGGTAGTGACCCACATCTCTGGATGTGGGCTACATTTTCTCGGAATGTAGGTTCAGGTGCTTAGTCCCAGGCTCGATAGTGATTTTCTGGGCACGCTGTTCTACATCCTCTGTTGTGGTGAGTCCTCATGATCCGAGAACATGACATCTAGAATTTTGTTTAGTTGAACGAAGTACTTTTGATACTGAGTATGAGTCAGTTGGGGTATGTCCCAATGGCTCTCTGATGTTGTTGACTTTTAGAGGCTTGTCAAACTAGACTAGATAGTTGGAGTTGTCGTGATGTATCATATTTTGTTACCTTTCCGCATCTCTTTTGTTTTTTTTAAATTATGATATCATGGAGGATATTTTGATGACTGATCATAGTAATTCTATTTATAAGTGTTGAATGATGTGAATATGGCTCAAAGGGTTAGCTTTGGGCTACTTGTAGCCTTAAGCACCGTGTGACATCCCGGGACCCATTTTCGAGGCGTTACACCTTTTCCACTTTGCTAATAAACTTCTTAACATGCTATTTTTCAAATAATTCTACTATAAAGTAACTAACATGAACTTATTTTATCATATCATGATTGTCAGAAATTTCTGAATTTAGCTATTCATAATCATAAATAAATATACCTGTTCTGGTAGGTTTGATAATTCTGGGCTTTGTTCATCCATAGCTTTTCCTTAGAAGTATATTTGTTTTTTATTAAATATTCAAAAGTCTTTTGATTTACAAAGGAAGAGGCTTGCTTTCAACACATGAAAGTCTTGCCTTTTAGCTGAGCCAAATGCTCTCTATTTATAATCCTAAGAAAGATAAAGAAAATGTGTATTCTATACTGTTCCTACTTTACACCTATCCTATCTAATTTACAAAAAGTCTTTACATTCTGAAAGGAAAAGACTTAAAGTTAACTAAAAAACAAAACCTAATAATAGTCTTTTGTTCAAAAAGTCAAAAAGCCTATTAAATGAAAAGAAAAGTCAAAAAAGGTTGTTAAAGCTTTACAATAATTTACGTAGGAAGTTTAGTTTTTTCTCCGTATGTCATTTTCCTATCTTCAATGCTTTGTATTCTTCTATTATTGCTCCGTTGATTTTTATCTTCTAGCTGGCGTCCTTATCTTCTTGGTTGATTTTTTTTTATTCTAGCTGGACTTCTGGGATAATATTATCTCCTCTATTACATCTCGAACATTGATGGTCTGGATATTTGTGTCCAATTATCTTGCAATATCTTGTTAATAATCCGTCTGAAATAAATCCTTTCCTAATTGCTCTTGCAGTAGATTGTTTTTCTGTGTTAAGTGACGTCATTATCCATTGCCTAACATCTTTCATATTTGTTTGTCGTAGCTCTCTTGAATTTGAATAAATCAATTTGATTGTCTCTTGAATAATAGCTCCATATTGGGTTTCCAATGATGTAATTATTTGCTAATTCTTGAATAATTGTAGCTAATCCAATAAGTTATTTATTTGCATAAAAATCAGGTATCTTGATTTTGGGTATCTCTGTCTGCTGCACAATATATTCTGATATAATCATATCTCTGGTTAATCCTATTTTTACAACTTGTATAACTGGTTTGATCTTGTTGTATAATATCTCTGTTGGTGCAGTATAAAACTTTATATAAAATAGATTTCCTTTGGTTACTCTTTTATAGGTGGTGAATACTTTATGTAATTCTTCTATAGTTGTTAGTTCTTTTACATCTTGGGTATATACGGTATTTAATAAGCCATAGTCGAAACATGTTTTTATTAAGCTTGGATTGGTTTTGGGTAGTGCGATTAGCTTGTTGTAACCTTGCAATTTTTGGGTTATATAGTTTGTGTTTGGATCTTGGATATTTGTAACTCTGGGGTTAAGGTTTAGAAAAGTTTGTACTTTGTAGATATTTTCTATATATCCTCGAGCTATGTGGTTATAAGATTTTTTATCTTGGTTCAAACTATCTCGATATGTGGTAATTTGTGGGAGTATGTACAAGGGGTCTTTTTGTGCTTTTGGTATAAATGGTTTTTCAAATATCTTATTTATGTTCATGTTCTGGTATCTTTGTCCACTAACTTCTTTGCTTGTACCTGCAATTGTAGATTGATAAACGTTATGGGTTTTATGGAGTGTCCCAACGTCTCCTTTTAGCTCTGGAATTTTAATGTCTTCCGATCGACATAGCTCTGCACACTGCTGAGTTAGCTAATTCATAGCTTTAGACTTCAGTTTAACTTCATTAGTTTTTAGCTTTTCTATTTCATTACCCATACTGTACACTTTCATTGAAAGCGTAGTTAGGGTTTTGAGTATCTTTTCTAAAGCATCATCTTCTATTATATCAGTCTGTGTAGCTTTGTCTTGATATGTAATCTGCAATAACATTTTTGTTAGTACTAATCACTCTAATTGTAAATGTAAAATTTAATATATTTAATACTAGTCTTCGAATCTCTTTCGTTGTAACTGAATTTTGTATTTTCTTTGTTAACCACAAACGTAATGTGTATTATCTGTCCGTATAATAAATTTGTTATATACAATATATGGCTCAAATGCTAATAAACATTTATATAATGAACATAATTCTTTTCTATTTATTTCCCATTTTATTTCTGTTTCATTAAACGTACCTGAGTAGTATCTACAATGATGTTCTAATTTATCTTCTTCATATCTATATTTAAGTACTCATCCATAACTATATTCACTAGCATCTACTTCTACTATATATATAAATTTTTTATTTTCGTCTGGAAATTATAATTTTGGTAACTCTTTACAAAGTGTTTTTATTTTCTGGACTTGTTTTTTGTCTTCTTCGTTATAATTATATTCTATATCTTTTTTTTAATTTTTTCTGTAAAGGCTTTAGGTTTTCTGTTAATTTTGGTATATATTCTCTTACTTGGTTTACTAATCCTAAAAATGATTGTAATTTCTTTTTTGTATCTAATTCGTCTTTTGAATTTATTATTTTTTGTACTATATGTTGTTGCATTTTTACTCCACTTTTATCTATTTGTATTCCTAAAAACTCTATCTGATTTTTCATAATTTTGACTTTCTTTTCACTTAAACTTATTCCCGATTTTTCTATTATATCTGTAAATTGTTCTAATAATGTTAAATGCTCCTCTTTAGTTTTTGTATATAGTAGTATATCATCACTATACAATTAGGTAATTGTTTAAAATAACTATTCATAAAATGTTGATATCTACCTGGTGCTTTTTTATATCCAAATGATAATACATTTCATTCATAAAATCCTTATGATACCGTAAATGCGGTTAATTCCTTAGAATTTTCATCTAACTTTAAGTGGTAAAATCCTGATTTACAATCAAATTTGCTAAAATAATTATATCCTTGTAGTTGTCTTATTTTTAATATCTTATTTGGTATTGGATAATTATATGTCATAGTTTTTGCATTTAGGTTTCTATAATCAATAATTATTCTACTTTTTCGTCTTTTTTGTTCACTATGTTTATTTACTATAAATGTTGGACTATTGTATTTACTATTACTTTTTTGTATATACTGTTTTTCTAATAATTCATCTATATGCATTTTAAATTCTTTTAAATCGTCAAAATTATATGTTAATGGTTTTTAAGTTATTATGTTATTTTTATAATATTAATTCAATTTTTATAGTAGTTTTATGTTTTTCCCATCCTTTTAATGGATTTTCACTATATAATTGTCTTAATTTTTCTTTATTATTTCTACCTTATCTATTGAAAATATAATTATTTCTTTTTTATTTATCGAAAATACAACTAGTTCTACTGTGTCTTTTGTATTTTTTATATTTTCTAACTTTTGTGTAATTTTTTTACTTCCTTCTATCCAATCAATTTTCTTTCTTATTTTATTAATAACTCTTTTTGCTCTTACTTTTTGTTTACATGGTGTTGTAAACCACCAATCTATTTTAGTTATAATATGTGGGTATTATTTATCTAAAAATGAAATTCCTAAAAGCATATCTTTTGATGTTAGTTCATAATTATAGATTCCTTCTATTGTTATTATTTTATCCCATATCTGTATTTTTACATTTTTAGCTTTATGTGTAATTAAGCTTCCTTCATTATTAAATCCTTTGACTACTATTAGTTTTTTTAATTTATCCCATTTACTTTCTGGTAAACAGTTGTATCTACATAAGTTTGTTTCTGCTCTTGTATCTATCATAGGTGTATAATATCTATTATAATATCCTTCTACTATTATTTTTATAAGTACATATATTTTCATATCATGTTAAAGCTCTTTTTATGAATAATCTTTCTTTATTATATATTATAGATAATTGTGTATGTTCTATATTGTATGGTTTTACTTGTTCTAACCATTTTATTTCTAATATTATGTCTATTTTTTGCATTTCTTCCTTTATTTCAAATTCTATTTTTATTTTTCTGACTCCTATTATTATTTCTTTTTCTGTCGTATCTTTAATGTTTATTAAACTCCTTGGTAGATCTGGGCATATATTACTATTAGATTTTATTTCTTCACTTTTTACTAGATATTTTGCTATATAATTTTCTTCTTGTCCTGTGTTTAAGAGTATTAAATATTCGTTTTCATTTATTGTTCCTGTTATATAATATTGATTTAAATTAACTGTTGAAGTTGTTCATAACTTGTTCTTTTTTATGAACTTGATAATTCTGGTTTTTCATGAGCTATTCTTTTTGTTGTACTTATTCTATCATTTATTATCTCTAAATCTTCTTCTATATCTATGTCTTTGTAACTATAATCATTATTATCAATTGTTTTTACAAATTGTTCGAAAATACTTTCTATTTGTATTTTATTAATTTTATTTTTTCCTGTTATTTTATGTTTTGTTGTTAATACATATAGAGTTTTACATCTTGCTATAAATATTTTACTTCCTGGGGTTAGTTTTATTCCTAATATTTTTTAATATAATACTAATGATTTATCTATATTTTTATCTGCTATTGCTACTGAATAATTCGCACTTATTATAAATTTAAATTTTTGGTATATTAAATTTCCTTTTATGACTGTTATTATACTTTTTTCTATAGGTTTTATAATTCTATCATCTGCTAAATATAATTCTATTGGTGTATCTATTCCTTCTCTAAAACATGCTTTTATTAATATCTCTGTTCCTCCAAAGTATACATATTTTATTGGGTCTTAACTTTTTTTATATCGTTTATTTCTTTATTAATTATTCTTTTTGTTTCTGGTGGTATACTAGCTCTTCCTTTTGCATATCTACAGTCTATTATTTGTTCTTTTTGACTTACTACGTAGTATTTTTCCTTTTTTCTACTAAATATATTTTTTATTGTTGGTATGTTAAATATTTTTTCTACACTTAAGTATAACTCTTTTCCTTTTATTTCGTCAAATATATTACTATCAAATATTATTTTTTGATCTGTTCCTTTTTCATTTAAATATTCTTCCTTTGTTATTATTTTTATATTTTCTTCAGTTATTTGGTTCATTTTTATATGTTCTTCAGTCATTTGATTCATCTAATTCACTATCTATTTCATTATCTGTTTCATTCTCCGAAATTTCATATATACTATCTTCACTTTCTAATTCATAATCTATATAATCTATCTGCATATATTCTGTATTTTCTATTTTTATTTCTAATATTTATTTATTTTTTGGATTTTTAGGCATTTTACTAGCTAAATGTCCTAGTTTTCCACAATTATAACAAGTACATTCTTTTATAGATTTCTTTTTTCTATATGATCCTTTATGATTATAATTTTTTACATAATATCTTTTTCTTGGTTTCTTATATTTATATTTTGATTTTTTGTATTTCTTATATTTCTTATGCCTTTTTCTTTTCTTATAATATCTTTCTTCACATCCAAATTGAGGTGCTATTTTATCTTTGCAACATGCTAAATTTCTTATTAATGTTTTTTTCATTTTTATTTCTTCTCTATATTTTTCACATAGATTTCTATACCATTGTTGTAAAAATTTTATTCTTGCTCCTAGGGTATCTACTATGTTTGCTTCATCCCAACTTTTTATTATTTTTGAACTAAATGGTTCAGGTAATTTACTAAAATATAATTTTCTTATTTCTTTACTTTCTTCTATATTATATGCTCCTTTATAATAATATTCTTTAAATGTGCACGTATACTCATCTATATAACACATATTACATATTGCTAGTTTTAATATTAAATTTCTATTTATATCTTTTTCTTTATTTTGCTCTTCTTCTTCTGTTGTTACACTGCTAAATTCATCTCTTATAGCTATTTCATATTTTTTTCAATATTTCTGTTGTTAGTATTTTAGTAGTTGTTATTTATGTTCCTTCTGTTTTATTATCAGATCTTAGTACTTTCTTACTTGCTTCGGCTAGGTTTAAAAACTATAATTTTACTGTTCCTATTAATGTCTTTTCAATATTTTCTGGTGTATTTTTTGTATCTATTTTATTATCTAATAATTGTTTTGACATGTATCCTACCCATAGTTGTATTATTTTATTTGTGTGTATTACACAGTCTAAATCTAAAAAGTTGTAATTGATTATTTATTTTGGTGCCCATTTATTATATTCATCCTTTGGATTATATCTTTTAAACTTATTGTTGTAATTATAGATTGGTTTTCTTATTTCTGATGTACCAGGTATTTTACTTTTATCTAGAGTATTTACTTCTGTATTTATTAGTTCTACATTTTCTTTATTAATTACTTCTTGTTTTTTATTAATTTCTAGTTTTCCTATGTTTTCTAGAATTTCTGTATATGCTTCACTATCTTCCAAATCATAAAATCTGTTTCTTCAGCTTCTATTGCATTTATTTCTAATTCGCTGGTTTCTGGTTCTTTATTTTTTATTTCTAATTTTTCTTAAAATTGATTTATCTCAATTAATAATTTTTGTTCTTTATATTTTTCTTCTATTTTTCTGTCTTTTTTCATATAAATCTTTTAGCATTTGTAGTTCTTTTCTAATTCAGCAATCCTACTATTTTTAGTTTCTTCTATTTTTCGTATTTCTTCGGTGGTTTGTTGTTTTATTTTATCTATTTTCTTTTTTCTCTCTATCTCTTCGTTTTCTTTTTCTATTCTTACCATGACTGTCAACTTATCTTCTAATTTTAATTCTTCTTTTTCTAACATTAAATATAAATGTTCACCTATTTTTTTTTATATCTCCTTCCTAAATTAGAGAATACTATTTTTATTATTAATCCTTCATGATTTTCATATGTTTTTCATCTATTATAAATTCTTCTTTGTTCATTTTATTTAAATGTATATAGGTTATGTTGATATATATATTCTAGACTATCTATTGTTGATTCTAAATTTGATATTTCTTCTTTTTGTGTCTTTATTGAGTTTTTACTAACTCCGACAATTATGTTATACTATAGTCTTTCTATCCTTATTTTTAATTCTTTACATTTTTCAGATATTATTTGTTTTAATTTTTTATATTGTTGTGGTTTTTGTACGTTATTCATCTACACAATATTTATAATATTTTGGTGGACATCTAAATCTAATTATTATCATAATTAATAAATTAATCTAATAATTCCAAACATATACTACTTCCGTAACTTTAATAATTTATCTCAATTAATAATTTTTGTTCTTTATCTTTTTCTTCTTTTTCTTTCTGTCCTTTTTCGTATAAATCTTTTAGCATTTGTAGTTCTTTTTCTAATTCAGCAATCCTACTATTTTTAGTTTCTTCTATTTTTCATATTTCTTTTGTGGTTTGTTCTTTTATTTTATCTATTTCCTTTTTTCTGTCTATCTCTTCATTTTCTCTTTCTATTCTTACCATGGCTGCCAACTTATCTTCTAATTTTAATTCTCTATTTTTCCACTGCGCCACAAGATCTCATTTGGCATAGGAGTAGTACTGTATTTTTCAAATACAAATACATGTATGCCTGGCTGGTGGCAATTAGATGTAAATGAAAAAAAATAACCACGTCCGCTGAATAGAAACATTAAACTAAAAGCCCAGACAAAATGAGTGCCTAGAAAAAAAAGGCCATATGCAGATAATGAAGAACCATAAGACTGAATTACTTGGGATGCCTGTGCCCATAAGAAATCGCGGAGCCACCCATTAATAGTAATAGAACTCTGCACAAAGTTTCCTCCCGTGATATGAGTTACTACCCCCTAATAACTTACACTACCCCAAACATCTGACTGCATTTTTCAACTGAAATGGAATATTACTACCGAAATTGAATTGTACATCCAGAATAGTCCTAAGAAGACATGATCCCAGGCCGATACTTGACATGTACCCCCTCTTCCAGGTCCATCACAAGGAAAACAAAAACCAAGATTTGCCTTATCCGGTATCAAACGAGAACTGCGAGCAAATAGAACACCTTTCAAGAGTATCAATATTTTTAGTTTCTTCTATTTTTCGTATTTCTTTTGTGGTTTATTGTTTTATTTTATCTATTTTTTTTCTGTCTATCTCTTCGTTTTCTCTTTCTATTCTTACCATGGCTGCCAACTTATCTTCTAATTTTAATTCTCTGTTTTGCCACTGCGCCACAAGATCTCATTTGGCATGGGAGTAGTACTGTATTTTTCAAATACAAATACATGTCTGCCTGGCTGATGGCAATTAAATGTAAATGAAAAAAAAAATGGCATCCATCAGGTATCAAACCCGCGAAATTGAGAGCCAAAGGATGCTAGCATTCAAATTCCGAACCAGTGCACCCAGACATGTTTGGTTTTAAGGGTGCACAATTAAGTATATTAACACTTTAGTAGGATATCTATACATATATATACGATTTTTTAAAAAAGTTACCGGATGCGTGTGCACCCTTGCAGAACCACGTGGGTCCGTCTGTAAGTAACAAACTAAATTATATTACTCCTTAACATGATGTTTTACCTACTGTGCATAGCTTAATCTTTGCTACTTTTGTTTTAGGTACGCTTTGAACTATGACTCTCTTCCTTGGTTTGACTTAAACTTTATATGTCAAAAAATTACAAACATAATTAAGTAGATATATTCAGTATTGTATTTCAGTGTGTTATGATTACCCTACAAATTCTACAATCATGTTTCTGATGATATATATACTGATAATTACAAAACAATTAATTTGGTGATGTGTTTGCTTTTTTTTTTAAGAAAACTTTTTAACAAAATGCAACGGAGAAGGAAAATATTGCTTCATCAATTGTAGTGTTTAACACTATATAATACAACTTTTTAAGCTTAGAATGATTTTTTTGCCTGAAAAAATCTAATGCCTTTTACTAATTTCATCTAGGTTCTGTTAGTGTCGAAAAGTGATTGTCGATTCTAAAGATTTATACGACCATATTACTTCTCAAACTAAAGGTGGAAACAAATTTCTGAATAATAAATTGATACCTATCACCATTTGTTGTCTATTGTGTTGTAGTTATTGCATTATTTCACTATTGTTATTGTTTTTTTTTCCCGAGTGCTATGCATTATTTTTCTTACTAATTGACATGTTGTCTTCACCTAAGTTGCTCGGACTCTCCAAAAATGTTGTCGCAAGAATCCGACGCACACCCATAGACATTTTTGAAAAGTCCAAGCAACTTAGGTCTTTACTATCGTACTTTTTTTCATAATAATTTTCTAACCCTATCTCTAACTTGATCCTCAGAACATCAACATACGAAAAAATTTGGTACATGACTACGGTCCGTTTGATCTCAAGCCAATATTTTTAGAACTTTTTATTTACTGGATTGTTTGTTTCTAACTATGTATATGTGTTCCGCCGATGTATTTGACTTATTTATATATCGTTGTGGATGTCGTTGACTTATTAATATGTCGTTCTGGATAATTTTTAGACGTAGCAAGCCTACAACTGTATTTATTTTTAAGTTTTGCAATTGGAGCTCTCCTCTCTTTTGTGCAACCAAATTTTTGCAAAAACCAAAATCTTTTAGATACAAAGATTTGTTTTCCTTAAGGCCAAATTCTTTCCAAGGATTCTATCATTTTTATTTTCATATATTTTAAATGATGTTATAAGTAACGTATTCACTCTCTTATATTTGATCCAAAAGAGTTTGGTTGATAAATTGAGAATTGAAGGGTGAAAATAATGGTTAAATATTTACGTACAGGTACTGCTTTTCTTAATATTCTAGATTTAACGTGAACCGGGCAATTTCTTTTTCTTCTTATATTTTTTTTTTTTTTTTTGCATTTATCCTACAAGCTAAATGAATTAACTTCTCAAAGATCTATTTAATTTAGGAGATTTCCAGAGACGCGAAAGTAAGATGACTTGAACATGTGAAAAGAAGATGTTTAGATGATCAATATATTTATTTTTCTTTCAAATATATTGCTTAATATATTTATATACATATTTTAAAGTTGTCTATTCATTAATTTGAATTTAATGAATTTGTTCTTTTTATACATTCAACTTTTTTTAACGTTGAACACATATAAAACATATGTACACTAAATCCATTGACTTGATATAAATGAATTTGTTCTTTTCGTACATGCAACTTTCTTCTTTGATAGTATATACACGTGCAATAAATGTACAATAAATCAGTATATAGTAATAATGGCTAAAGATCTACTAATACACATTAATCGTATAAAGAATCTATAATCTATATCTATAATCTATATCTATAATATATTAAATGAAAAATCCTTTTGGCCATAATAGTAATAAATCTTATTCACACTATAAACTAGTTTTCTTATGGACATTTTTACCACTTCATCTTAAATTTAAAATTCTTTCATTACTTATTTTATTACTCTTTTTCAATACATTGGAAACTATCTCAATACATGAAAAATGGACAAATTAACATAATTTTTCATAAATATGATTGCGCAGTACTTATTGCTTGAAAAGAATAGTTTAGGATAAAAATAATTATATAAAATTAATTAATTATATTCTCATATATCCAAAATCAGTGTGACCAAAGTAATATTATCTGAAATTTTTAATTTAACATTATATATTTATGTATCATATCTACTTTGAAAAAAAATCTCTAATGTCTCCTCCAACTCTTTCTTATTCTAATGTCTCCTCCAATGTCTCCTCCGACGTGACAAGCTCAACTCCGGCGACACAAACGTCGGCGACCTAATAGCACCGACAGCAGGTAAGTACATCATCCTCTCTCCCTCTCTCTCAATACCATCGGCCTATCTATCTTGTCGGTGAGATCGGGCTACCACCGTCTAACTTCGACTATGGAAAGATAGTGAACCACGTCGTCCATAAGCATGAGTCAGAAAAGATGCATCGGCAACAGGTTGGTACAGACACCAGCGTCCAGATTCCGGCAATAATCAGACGAAGCCCCGGCGATATTTTCAGTGACGCACTGACGATGTCTTCTGACCTCAAAGTGCTGGAAGCAACAACTCGGAGAAGTAGCCTATCCCGGTGACTTCTAATCCCTGAAATTTATATTATCGCACTTTATTGTACAACGACTTTTTCAATATCTTCACTGTTGGTATTTTGTGTGGGTTAATTTGTTGCTGGCTATTTGTTCTGTGTATTGGTATCTAGCATTTGTTGTTCTTGAATTTTTTATTACATTTGGTGCTTTGATTGTGCCTTCTATAGGGTTTTACTTTTTTTACCCTTCGTTGTGCTTTTGTTGAGTAGTGGCTAGGGTGACACATGGTGGAATAGGATCATGTCCTGGGGTGCTGGGTGTGGGGTCGGGGGATGGTGTTGGGCTAAATTTGGCATATGGAGGGCGAGGTAGTATGGAAGGGGATAAAATATCGATGATTGAGGGTAGGGTCGTGGAATATAGGGACCCTACAGGGGAAGTTGATAGAACTGGTTAAGATTCTTAGGAAGAGAAGGATTAATATTGCGTTTGTTAAGGAGACCAAGTGGGTAGGTTTTAAGGCTATGGATGTTGATGGGTACAAGTTGTGGTACTCAGGTAGTGATAAGCGCAGGAATGGTGTAGGTATCTTAGTGGACAAGGATCTTAGGGGGCAGGTAGTGGAGGTTAATAGGGTTAGTGATAGGGTGATGACTATCAAGTTGGTCTTTGGGGGGTTTACTTTGAACATCTGTAGTACGTATGCGCCACCGGTGGGTCTGGACGAAGAGGAGAAGAAGAGTTTTTGGGAGGTTTTGGATGAGGTAGTTAAAGAAGTGCCTAGTTTGAAAAAAATTTTCTTAAGATGGGATTTTAATCGGTACATCGGTTCTTTGCCGTTAGGGTATGATAATGTGCATAGAGGTTTTGGGTTCGGGGTTAGGAATGATGAGGGAGCTGCTCTTTTGGAGTTTGCTAGGGCCTTTGGGTTGGTGGTAGTGAATTCTAATTTTTCGAAGAAGAAGAAGCATCTTGTTACTTTCCATAGTAGGTTAGCCAAGACTCAAATTGACTTTTTGCTGCTTAGGAAGGGGGATAGAGCTTTGTGTAAGGATTTTAAGGTTGTCCCAAGTGAGAATCTTACAACCCAGCATAGACTGCTGGTGATAGACTTGGCTATCAAGAAGGCCAAGAAGAGGCGGGGTGGGAAGGGTCCGCCTAAAATTAGGTAGGGTGGCATGACTCTGGTTAATGCGTTAGAGATAGGGGAGAAGTTAAAGAGAATGAGGGTGTAAGAGTGTAGAAGGGACGTGGATAATATGTAGGATAAGGTTGCTGGGTGTATCAAGGAGTCTACTAGAGAGGTGTTTGGGCATTTTGAGGGGCTGGTCTAGCTGGTATCGAGGGGATTGGTGGTAGAATGAAGATATCAAGGAGAAGGTAGAGACGAAGAAGGTGGATTATGCTAAGTTGGTGGAGAGCAAGGATAAAGAGGAGAAACGGGTGGGTAGGGAAGAGTACAAGTTAGAAAAGAAGGAGGATGAGTTAGCAGTTACGGCTGCTAAGTCAGCAGCTTTTAAGAGTTTGTATAAGGGGTTAGAGGAGAAAGACAGGGAAAAGAGGCTATTTAGGCTTGCGAAGGTTAGGGAGCGGAAGGGGCGGGATCTGGATCAGGTGAAGTGTATTAACGGGGGAGGATAGCAGAGTATTGGTTGACGACGCCCTCATTAAGAAAAGATGGCAGTCATATTTTTTGGGCTCTTGAATGAGGGGGGATAGAGAATTTATGTTAGGATAGTTAGAGCACTCCAAAGAGTGTCACGATTTTGGCTATTGTCGGCACTTTAAGGTAGAGGAGGTCAGTGACGCCATTCGCAAGATGATCCCGATGGATTTTTGGAAGTTTTCTAGTGGGGCAGGGTTGAGGTGGCTGACCAACTTGTTTAACAATATTTTTAAGTCTGCTAGGATGCCCGAGGAGTGGAGATGGAGCACGATGATTCCTCTGTATAAGAACAAGGGGACATTCAGAGCTGCAATAACTACCAGGGTATTAAGTTGTTGAGTCATACGATGAAGATTTAGGAGAGAGTGGTGGAGCGGAGGTTAAGGAAGATTGTGTCTATTTCGGAGAATCAATTTGGATTTATGCCTAGTCGTTCCACGACTGAGGTAATTCACCTAGAGCGGAGACTAATAGAGCAGTATAGAGAGAGGAAGAGGGATTTGCACATGGTGTTTATTGACTTAGAAAAGGCGTATGACAAGGTCCCTAGAAAGGTTCTGTGGAGATGCCTGGAGGCTAGGGGGTCCCTATGGCGTACAACATAGTGATTAAGGACATATATGAAGGGGAAAAGACTCAGGAAAGGATAGCGGGAGGGGATTCTAAGCATTTTTCGGTCTTGACAGGATTACATCAGGGATCAACTCTTAGTTCATTTTTATTCGCCTTGGTGATGGATGTGTTGACGTGGAGTATACAAGGCGAGGTGCGTTGGTGTATACTTTTTGCGGATGATGTAGTTTTGATTAAGGAGTCGCGACAAGGTGTTAATGATAAGATGGAGGTTTGGAGATAAACCCTGGAGTCTAAAGGTTTTCGATTGAGTAGGACCAAGACGGAGTACTTGGAGTGAAAGTTTAGATACTCGAGGAAAGAGAAGGAGGTGATAGTGAAGTTGGAGTCCCAGGCAATTTGTAAGAGAGATAGTTTTAAGTATCTTGGGTCTATGATCGAGCGGAATGGAGAGATAGATAAGGATCTCTCTCATCATATTGGGGAAGGTTGGATAAAATGGAGGCTCGCTTTGGGAATTCTTTGCAATAAGAAGGTGGCCCATAAGCTGAAAGGCAAATTCTATAGAGTCACAGTCCGACCGTCTATGTTATATGGAGCGGAGTGTTGGCCGGTTAAGAACTCTCATATCCAAAAGTTGAAGGTGGAGGAAATAAGAATGTTGCATTGGATGTGTGGATTTTCAAGGGCTAATAGAGTTAGGAATGAAATTAGTCGGGAGAAGGTGGGTGTGGTATCGGTGGAGGATAAAATGCGGGAAGTGAGGTTGAGATGGTTTGGTCATGTGATGAGGAGGGGCACGGATGCCCCGATTCGTAGGTGTGAGAGGTTGGCCTTGGATGGCTTCAAGCGAGGTAGAGGTAGACCGAAGAAATACTGGAGGGAAGTGATTAAACGTGACATGGAAAGTTACAGCTAACTGAGGACATGACCCTAGATAGGAAGATATGGAGGAAAAACATTAGGATAGAGGGCTAAGCCGTGTGGGCGAGTAGGCAGTAGTTAGGAGGGCTTTGGTTCTGGTAATGTTCAATACTTTTGGGAATGTCGTGCATATGTTATTTTATTATGTCCCAAGCCTTGGATGTTTTTTTTTTTTGTATATTGTCCTTTTCCTGTGCCGGGGGTCTATCGGAAACAGCCTCTCTACTTCTTTTGAGGTAGTGGTATGGACTGCGTACATTCTACCCTCCCCAGACCCCACGATATGGGAATATACTGGGTTTGTTGTTGTTGTATCATATCTACTTAATTATGTGTTTTATCATATAAATAATTTTTATTTTTTTAATCTTTAATTTTAAATTTTATATCACTTTATTTTAAATAGATAAATATGAGGTATAGATATATATCTTAAAACCTATCAATATTTTGAATAACTTTTAGTTTTTTATTTTTGTTGAAATCTGATTCGTAGTTTAGTATAACATAAAATAAAAAATTATCGAAATTTCTAACAGAAAAAGTTAATTATTTTTTTATGAATTCAGTTGTATAATTTTAGTTATGCTATAATTTTTCTCATGATAATTCAAATGATTTTTTCATTTCAAATCTTTTCTATCTATTTTTAGAAGTAGAGCGGAAAAAAGTCAACATAACATTTGAAAATTTCGCATAAAAATTTTCTTAGTTGAAAAAAAAATACCCTCTATTAATCTTACACTTAAATTATATATAAATGATAAGAAAAATACATAAAGAAAAGAATAAAAATTATTTATGAGTTTTAAAAGTACAAGTTTGCATAGTTAAACAATATTTAATATAATATGAAAATATTTTAATAAAAACTTAAAACACTTTAGACGTGATAGATATTGACAAGTTATAAAAATCATATAGTTCATAAGTGTCAACTTTAATTAACAATAGCCTAAGAGAGTCATACATTGATGTTGTAGTCTTGCGTCACTATGTTACGCCGATTTGATAACTTAGGAACCATTATTTATATTTTTATTAATATATATGACTTCTAATTAAGGAACTATATTAATTTTTATGTTTATATAAATTTAAACTACATATTTGAATAGTCTTTTTTTCTTAAAATATAGTTTAAAAATATTTCAATAGTGATAGTCAAAGCTCAAATTACTTTAGACATGATATATATCATCACAAAATAAAAATTATATAGTTCAAAAAAAGTCGATATTGGTTAAACATCAATTCAAGAAAGTCACACATTAATGTTATGGTCTTGCGATCCTATGTACTTTAATTATTATATTTGTTAATTGGTGAATTAAAAATTTAATTATTAACAGGTGAAGCATTAATTATATTTGTTATTAATATGAACTTTAACTACGTGATTTTATTTTTATTTGTAAAAAAATTGAACAACATATTTAAATAGTTTAAAAATATAATTAAAATATATTTCTATAACGATTGTCTAAATTCAAAATTCTTTAGACATGATAGATATTAACACATTATAAAAATCATAGAGTTCATAATTGTTGACCCTAATAAACACCAACCCAAAATAATCACTCATTATAGCTATTAAGCTAACCATTGTCATAATTTCTTAGTACTCTAAATAAAAATTAACTATCTCCACATTTAGTTGTTTTCACATTTCTCAATAACCTAAAGTAGAAATATTGATTAATTATAATATTTTGTTTGAAATAATTTATTACAGCTACAAGCTGAGGTTACTATTGCTAAATTAACTTTTATCGTGTGAAAAATAATTTTTTCACTTATACTAGGCATGTTGTAGGTGAAAATTAAAAAGAATTAAAAATTTGAATAACTGAAATCAAAGATAGGTAAAATTTATCTGCCATTACATAACATTGATTCTATCACATAAAAAAATTCAAAAATAAACGTCATTTAACTTTAAAAATTGATATATTTGTGACATAGAAATATTCTATCTTTAAAATTTAGAACACAAACATTATTTGACCACAATTTTTGTGTACTATTAGAAAACAACAAATTAAAGGACATATAATAATTATAATAGCGATTTTATGAAATTGATTTGAGACACATAATAAATACTAATTCTCATAGCACTTGATTAGGATAAGCTTGTGTGAGACTTATTAAAATTTTATTTAGATTTAATATAATTAGTTAATCAGATTTAATATAATTAATTATTTTTAAAAATTATATTTAAAATTTACAAGCTCTAAAATTAGGTCCAATCGTCGACAACTCTAATGACACTTCAAATACTCTATATGTGAAACAAAGCTATCAACTAATTTTAATCATGGATATATGTGTTCTTAAGATACTGAAATAGCTCATTATTAGTATCAAATCAATAATAATTCATACAAGCTAAATCTTCTAATCGATAATTAAGTCTAAAAATAAAATTTAATTTATTCATTTTTCTCTTTATAAAAAGGTTTTCTTTCATCCAAAAATTGACTATAATTTCTTACATAGATTTAATTTTAAAATACTGAACTTCTATAGACGCCATTGCAATAAAAGTATTATTATCAAACAAGCATAACGTAACACTTAGTGAAATTAATTTTTTTTAAAATTAATATAATTAGTTGATTAAAAGCAATTAAATTTAATTGTCCATTTATTTAGATATAAATTATTGTATAGATACGCTTTTATAATTATTATGTTCAGTTATTAATCCTTGTTCAACTAACAATAATTACATTTGCAGTAATTATTAGTTAATTCAATTTAATAATAGACCATAAAAGTATTATTCCAATAAATAATGTTTGAGAGTCATAACAATTATCAGAATATCCGATCAAGATAAAACTTAAGTTTAAACACAGTAAAATTTTATTTAAATCGGCTATAATTAGTTAATTAAAAATAACTACATTATAATCACTAATCTATTTAAATTATATTTCAAATTTACTTGTAAGACTCGGTAAGATTGTATCAAATCAAATCAAATGATTAAAAATCTAATTTAATTAGATCGGTAAATATATTATTGTGATGAAACTTAGTGTTTGATTTTATGATAAAAAAAATTAATCTCTATGTAGACACAATATAAATTTAGTATTGTATTTTTGTAATCTTTTTTCAAAGAAGTTTATTCGACCTAGTTAACAACAACCTAGGAGAGTACTAAAAAATTAATATTGCAATTTTTGTGCCCTTATTTTATGCCATTTGACAACTTATGAATCATTACTTATATTTTCTATTAATACGAGCTCTAAATAAGTAATTTTATAAATTATTATGCTTGAATAAAATTTAAACTATATATTTATTTTTTTATAAATATAAATTTTAAATATTTCAATAGCGACACTCAAAATTCAAAGTACTTTAGGTATGATAGACATTGACATCTTATAGAAATCACGAAAATTATACAATTCATAAGTGTCGACCCTAATTATGAAAATCAAGCATACATATGCTATATTATGAAAATCTTACACTTATACTTTCCGTAATATTATACCTATTTTTTAAACATTTTAAAAAATTATGTATAAAATAATTTTAAAGTGAAAGAATAAAATAAAATATTGCATTTAAATAAAATTACAAATAACTTAAGTATTTAAAGTGAAAAAAAAATTAACTAATAGTTGGTTTATCCTATTAAATAATTTATATCATTTCATATCACACTCATTAGACACAAAAATATTATTTTATAAAATAAATAGATTATACATTTGCAAAATTTTAATTTTAAATTATTCCCAAAATAAAAGTAAAAGAAAAAAATAACAAGTTATCGTCTTTCATCAATTTTTCTCCGAATTAAAAGGTGTCGCATGGATATTTAGCCTCTTTCATCATTTGATTTTTTTATTACTATTTTAGTTTTTGCTTTTTAATCTTAATTTTTTATTTTACATTATTTATGTTCCATTTCCTTTCTTTTTATTTGTCAATCATTACTTCTTGTAATTTTATGGTATGCCACATATTTTTATTATTATTTATTTATTTATTCATCTAGTATAACTGATTAACTACACTACTATTTTTATTATTGAATTAAAATAGAATTTTATTGTTGAACAAGGTTATAGATTCATATTTTCTTTTCATTTGAATTGAATTACATGGGTCATAAAAATTTATCGAAAAACATGAATCAATTATTTTTATAATATTAGTTATAAATATATATATATATATATATTAATATATTTTTAATAAATAATATTTGTATCTTGAATATAAATTTAGTATTATTTATAAGGTTTAGTTGCTATCAAATATGAGTCTTACTTTAGACATGGTGGACATCAACACATTGTAGAAATCATAAAACTCATATAGTTCATGCGTGTCAATCTAGTTAACAACAATCCTAAAAAGTCTTTCGCTAATGTTGTGGGGGGCTTAGGCTCTCGTGTTACACCAATTCGATAACTTACGAATTATCATTTATGTATGTTATTAATACAACCTCTAATTATTAATTATGTTTAAATTATTTTTTTATAGTAGTGGTGTCCGAGCCAACTTGCAATAAATTTAAACTATATATTTAGATAATTTGAATAATAACAACAAGCAAAATTTCAAACACACTTTAGACATAATAGACGTCGACACATTATAGAATCCTAAAAATTATACAGTTCACATGTGTTGACCCTAGTTAACAACAACTCGAGATATCAAGACGCATTAATGTTGTAGCCTTAGATCCTTAGGTTATGCTGATTTGATAAATTGTGAATTATTACTGATAATTTTTATGAATATGTCTTTTAATTAAGCAATTTAATTAAATATTATATTTAAATAAATTTAAATTTTATTTCAATAATTTTTAAATATAATTTCAAAATATATCAATATCGACAGCCGAAATTCAAAACACTTTAAACATGGTAGACATCGGGATATTATAAAAATCGTATAGTTCATATATTTTGATCCTAATTAACAGCAACTCATGAGAGTCATGCATTGATGTTGTCATCTTATGTCTTTATGTTACGTCGATTTTATAATTTGCAAATTATAATTTATATTTGTTATTAATATGATCTCCAATTAAGTAATCTTATATTTAAATAAAATTTAAGCTATAGATTTAGATAAATTTTAAATATAATTTAATACATTTCATTAATGACAGTCAAAATTCAAATCATTATATACATAATAGATATTGACACATTATAGAAATTGTGAAAATCACAAAATTTATATTTTTGGTCCCTAGTTAACAACAACTAAAGATATCAAGACGCATTATTGCTGTATTTTGTACCCCTATATTACGGTAATTTGATAACATATGAATATTACTTATATTCACTATTGATATATCCTCTAATTAAATATTTTTAATTAATTATTATATTTTAATAAATTTAAAATATATTTAAATAATTTATAAGTCTAATTTGAAAATATTTCAATAATAATAATTTAAAATATTTTAGACATGATAAACAATGATACATTATAAAATCATATTTTTTATATTTGTTGAACCTAGTTAATGTTTTAAGAAAAACACTTGTGACAAACTTTAGAATGAAATGACTTTTATATAATAAATAATGAAATTTTTGTGATAAATTCAAAATTTAGTTAACCACGATGACCTTTATCCATAAATATTTTAAAGAATTATGATCAATATATAATAAAATTAGTTTTAAATTTTGATAAAAAAAGACTAAAGAGAAATTGAGGGAGAAGGACGAAAAGGGAGGGTGTGATTGGATAGAAGGTGAAATTAAGGTGGGTCTCCCATTTTAAAGTTAAATAAATATTCCTCTTTCATATTTAATGATAGTCATAATTTATTCAACATAAATTTTAGTTAAATTTAACTTCTTGAATTTAGAAGATAGTAAAGGTTTATTTATTTTTTTAAAGGAAAATGTTAGTATAGTCTTTATATATTTTTGGGCTAAAAAATTATGGCAAAACATATGTACTCTAATTAAATAATTTTATTAATTATTATATTTAAATTATATTTAAATAAATTTTAAATTTTTTAAGTCTAATTTGAAAATATTTCAATTTAGCAATCAAAATTCAAAATACTTTAAATATAATAAACACTAACACATTATAAAAGTTATATCGTTCATATTTATCAACCCTAGCTAATGTTTTAAAAAAATATGATAAACTTTAGAATTGAATAACTTTTATATAAGAATAAATTTATTATTGTGATAAGTTCAAAACTAGTTAATCATAGATAAACTTTTTCTAAAAAAATTTAAAGGATTATGACCAATAAATTAATAATCATTGATGAACATTTCTAAAGAATATTTTAAATAATTATGATCAATGTAGTAATAAAACTAGTTTTAAATTTTGATTTAAGAAAAAAAAGAAGACTAAATTGAAGATTGAGGGAGAAGGATGAAAATGCAATGGATGAAGTTAGGTGAGTCCCACATACTATAGTTAATTTAATAATTTTCCTGTACATTTAATGATAGTAATAACTTATCCCACATAAATTTTAGTTGCATTTAATATTAAAAATTTACTTCTTTTTTATTTAAGGAAAAGGTTAGTACGGTCTTTGTACATTTATGGTCATTTTATGGACAAAAAATTATGGCCATTTAGCAGCTCCCTATATTAAAAGTGTGAAGATGAAGACCCTTAGAAAAGTGATTTGAACTTTTTACCCTTCATTAAAACACTCTTCTTTAGACAAAATTGCCTTTTTACTATTTAGTATAAGACCCTTAGAAAAGTGATTTGAACTTTTTATCCTTCATTAAAACACTCTTTTTTAGACAAAATCATCTTTTTACTATTTTTTAAAAAATTATAATTATACATAAATGCTAATAATATATATTTTTGTAAAAATAAAAAATCATCATTATTAAAAGAGTCCTAATTATAGTACCGTATATTTGCCAAATAATTAAATACAATAGTACCTTATTTAAAACTTGAATTCAACATGTACCTTATGCCTACAACGTTATTTTTTTCAACATAAATTATTTCTGTCATTATTAAAGTTTATTATACTATAACATGTAAGTTTTCAATGAATTGCTGCTATGTTTTGGTGGTAGAACTTTATTAATTAAATATTTTGTTGCCAGATTACATCTTTAAGCTCCAGATAAGAGTTGAATACTCATCAACAATATTGAATCAAATTGTTTGCTCCATATATTTGGTGGTAAAGACAGTCTGATTGGAGACTGGAGTTTTGCAATCATTATCGTATTATTTATTGTAGTTTACAGATCGTAGATGAATGTCGGTTGGCTTTAAGGAATTTTTTATGTGAAGGTTAGTTTTAATTGCATTGTTTTGATATCTTTATTATTGTATTATTTTATTTTAATTTACAGGTAGTCGATGAATGTCGATCGACTTTGAAGAATTTTTTTAGGTAAAGGATAGGTTTAACTATATTGTTTTAATATCTCTATTAGTGTATTATTTTGTCGTAGTTCACATGTCATAGATGATAGTTTATGGGTCGTAGATGAATGTTGATCAGCTTTGAGGAATTTTTGTGTGTAATGGTTAGATTTAATTGTATTGTTTTGATATCTCTTTTATTGTATTGTTTTATTATAGTTTACAGGTGGTAGATAAATGTCGACTGACTTTGAAAAAACTTTTTAGGTAAAGATTAGGTTTAATTATATTGTTTTGATATCTCTGATTTGAGATTTTTTTAATGTAAAGATTAGGTTTAGATGTATTGTTTTGATATGTCTATCATCATATTATTTGTTGTAGTTTACAAGTGGTAGATGAATGTCTATCGGCTTTGAGGAAATTTTTGTGTAAAGATTATATTTTATTGTATTATTTCCATATCTCTATCATTAGATTGTTTTGTTATAGTTTACAAGTTTTAGATGAATGCCAATTGGCTTTGAGAATTTTTTTTTGATAAATGTTAGATTTAATTAAATAAATTCTCCATCTTTACATATTCAAAAGATGTTGAATTTAATTATTATACACATCTTAATTAATTTAAACAAAAATCCTATTTAGTGTAACATTTGAATTCATTAAAGTGAGATACACGCGCGAAGCACGTACACCTAAACTAGTATATAGAAGTGGTGAACAAGTGGTAAAAGCAGGCAGGTGGAAGCTGGGCAAGTGGAGATTGTCTTGCCAGCTTCCCAAGGGCTATTTCCGTCATTTTGATAACTGCTTCAATCCGCGATTTTACTATATCACCCCTAATTAATTATTATAAATTATTTAACTATTAAAAAATTAATATTATTTAATTAAAAAAGGTAAATAATCATTATATTTGCAAATTAATATTATTTAATAAAAAAATTAAATAATTATTTATGACATTTCTGTTTCAGCTGCTTCAACCCGTAATTTTACTATATCACTCTTAATTAATTATTATAAATCATTTACACTTTCAAAAATTAATAATATTTAATATAAAAAATAAATAACCATTTATGACATGTCTATTTCAGCTGCTTCAACTCGTGATTTTGTTATATCACTCCTAATTAATTATTATAAATCATTAACATATTAAAAAATATTAATAATATGTAATAAAAAATAAACATTTATGATATGTCTGTTTTAGCTGCTTATACCCGTGATTTTTTTTATATCATCCCAAATTATTTTTTATAAGTCATTTACTTATTAGAAAATTAATAATATTTAGTAAGAAAAATAAAAATAGACATTTATGATATGTTTGTATTAGCTGGTTAAACCGCTATTTTACTATATCACCCTAATTAATTATTATAAGACATTTAAGTATTAAAAATTAATAATATTTAATAAGAAAATTAAAATAGACATAAAATGATAAATTAACTCTTGATATTTTATATTAACTTGACGTTTTGTATGAGACCCACTTAAATTTATTTCACAAGTGTTTTCTTATAGAAATTTTGGTACATCACTTGTAATTAATTATTATAAGTCATTTAAGACATGTCTACTTCTCTACTTCAATCGTAATATTTGGTGACTCTCAAAATTATATCAATGTCAATTGAATTTAAATAAAAGAAAAAATATTATAAATCACAATAATTAAAACTTAAATTATTTTTAAAAATGTAATTGACAATCAACGTCACAAAAGTTTGGACAAGGAAAGAACATTATAAATTACGATAGTTAACAGCTTAAAATATCTTTAAAAATATATTAAAAATATAATTGATTATCTAAATTTTATTTATGTCACATAAATTGAAACCAAATGAATACTTAAAAATACTACAAATCACAATAATTAACAACTTAAAAAAATTAAATATTTAAAATATTTGACGAACTCTCAAAATTATACCAGTGTCACTTAAATTGAAATAAAAGGAAAAATATTATAAATCAAAATAATTAAAAACTTAAATTAGTTTAAACATATAATTGACAATCAATACCATAAAAGTTTGATAAGGAGAGTGACATATATTAATTGCAAATTACATGAAAAATATTATAAATTATAATAGTTAACAGTTTAAAATGTTTAAAAAAATTAATTTGTTATATATTTTAAAAGACTACGTAAAAATATTATAAATCACAATAATTAATAAATTAAAAAATTTAAAAGATGTACAACATAAATTATTTAACGACATATAAAAAATTTAATTAATTCTTTAAATACTATCACACTCACATATACTGGGATAGAGGGAGTAACATATATTATTTGAAAAATAGTAGAAAGTACTATAAATTACAATAATTAAAAAATCAAAATGTGTAGAAACGTTATATAAAAAATTTAGTTGACTCTAAATTTTATGAATGCATATAAATTGAAATAGAAACAACAAATTATATTATCTGAAAATTATGTAAAAGGATTATAAATAATAATAATTAACAACTTAAAATTTTTTAAAAACAACATGACAATTTAAAAATTATATTAAAAATTTCATTGACTCTCCAAATTTCATTGGTGTCGCATAAATTGAAATAACAAAAGTAACACATATTATCTACAAACTTAAAGTATTATACATCACAATGATTAATAAATTAAAATATTAAAAAATAGTTCAAGAAATTTAATTAACTTTTAAAAATTTAACGATATCACATAAATTAAGACAAAAAAATAATCTATGTCAGGCCCGTGCTTGCACAGGCTCTATGCATCTAGTTACTATAGAAGTGGTGAACTGGTGGTAAAAGTAGACAGGTGGAAGCTGGCAGGTAGAGGTTGTCCTGCCAGCTTCCTAAGGGCTATTTTCGTTATTTTAATAGGGCAAATTGATTATTTTTAACTTTCAGCTATTGCTTCAATTAGTGATTTTACTATATCAACCCTAATTTATTATTATAAATCATTAACATATTAAAAAATTAATAATATATAGTACAAGAAGAAAATAAACATTTATGACTTGTCTGTTTCAGCTGCTTCTACCCGTGATTTTTGTATATCATCCCGAATTAATTTTTATAAGTCATTTACTTATTAGAAAATTAATAATATTTAGTAAGAAAAATAAAAATAGACATTTATGACATGTTTGTTTTAGCTGTTTAAACCGCTATTTTACTATATCACCCTAATTAATTATTATAAGTCATTTAGGTATTAAAATTATTAATATTTATAAGAAAAATAAAGACATAAAATGATAAATTAACTCTTGATCTTTTATATTAACTTGGCGTTTTATATGAGACCCACTTAAATTTTTTCACAAGTATTTTTTATAGAAATTTTGTTATATCACTTGTAGTTAGTTATTATGAGTCGTTTAAGACACACATGCTTTTCTACTTCAATCGTAATATTTGGTTGAATCTCGAAATTATATCGGTGTACTTAAATATAAATAAAAGAAAAAGTATTATAAACCACAATAGTTAAAAGCTTCAATTATTTTTAAAACACAATTGACTATCAACGCTATAATAGTTTGGACAAGGAGAGAGTATTATAAATTACAATAGCTAATAGCTTAAAATATCTAAAAGTATATGTTAAAAATATAATTGATTATCTAAATTTTATTTATGTCACATAAATTGAGACCAAATAAATATGTAAAAAATACTGTAAATCACAATAATTAACAACTTAAGAAAATTTAAAAGATAAAAAATATTTGATAGACTCTCAAAATTATTCCAGTGTCACTTAAGTTGGAATGGAAGAAAAAATATTATAAATAAAAATAATTAAAAACTTAAATTATTTAAAATATCTAATTGACTATCAATGTCATAAAGTTTGGATAAGGAGAGTGACATTATTAATTGAAAATTACATGAAAAATATTATAAATTATAATAGTTAACAGTTTAAAATGTTCAAAAAAATTAATCTGTTATATATTTTAAAAGAATACGTAAAAATATTATAAATCACAATAATTAACAACTTAAAAAATTTAAAAGATGTACAACTTAAAATTATTTAACGACATATAAAAAATTTAATTGATTCGTCAAATACTATTACACTCACAAATATTGAGATAGAGGGAGTAACACATATTATTTGAAAAATAGTAAAAAGTACTATAAATTATCATA
The DNA here is from genome assembly GCF_002878395.1 of Capsicum annuum. NCBI lineage: Eukaryota > Viridiplantae > Streptophyta > Magnoliopsida > Solanales > Solanaceae > Capsicum > Capsicum annuum. The sequence goes on from NC_061116.1 coordinate 177,658,453, forward strand.
ATTAAAAAATCAAAATGTGTAGAAACTTTATATAAAATTTTTTTTGACTCTCTAAATTTTATCAATGCATATAAATTGAAATAAAATTAGCAAAATATATTATCTAAAAATTATGTAAAAGGATTATAAATTATAATAATTAACAACTCAAAATATTTAAAAACAACACAATTAAAAATTATATTAAAAACTTCATTAACTCTCCAAATTTCACCGGTGTCGCATAAATTGAAATAACAAAAGTAACACATATTATCTACAAAATTATAAAGTATTATACATCACAATAATTAATAATTTAAAATATTTAAAAATCATTCAAGAAATTTAATTAACTCTTAAAAATTTAATGATATCACATAAATTAAGACAAAAAAATAATCTATGTTGGGTCCATGTTTGCACGGGCTCTATGCATCTAGTGTTTAAAATAATTATGGTAAATAGATAACCTTTTTATTTGGTAGAAAAATGGTAAATACATGCTCCTAACTACAATTTAGTTGTAGCATTAGGCATTTCTAAAATATCACCAAACGATTTCCCTCTCATTATTTCACAATCAAGGGAGATTTTTTCTCCAATATTAGAGTCACAATTGGTGTGCACTATTTGCCCCATTAAATCATGGAAAAAGGATATGGTATGACCATTTTAAAAAAAATGGCCCACATTTGAAAAGGTGGACATGCTGTAGCCAGTCGGCTAAAGTAATTTTCCCTTTTAGCCATTTAGCCCAATTGGGCACATGCAGTCTCTATACTCAATTGATACACTTTTATACCACATTGATACACTTTTATACTATATTGATACACTTTTTAAAAAAGAGAAAGGAAATTCTATGCAAGCACATGTAGTCCCTATACCCAATTGATACTCTTTTATACCACATTGATACACTTTTAGACTACATTGATACACTTACAGTGTCCATATACTCAATTGATACTCTCTTATACTAGATTGATACATTTTTAGAATGCATGTAAAAACTATATAGAGTCGTATAAAATATATATCTAAATAATAATTGTATTTAAAAATTGTATAGAATGTGTATAAAAATGGTATAATTATTATATAGAATCTGTATATGTATAGAAACTGCATCATTATTATATATAAATATTTATCTTTAACAATTGTATTATATTAAAAGTATATGATATTGTATTTTATTGTATAAATAAGTAAAACTAAACAAAATAATTAATATGTTATTTTAATAATGTTGATGAATGCAAAATAATTTGGATATGTTTTAAGAGAATGTCGTTTTTTTTATTTAATAAATATTTAAAGATATTATTTTACTTTTATCTTTATTAAATTTTTTTTTTTTAAATTTCGTACTCAATCAAAATATGTTACATAAAACTGGAAGGACGAAATATTGGATAGCCGGTTAATATGGACGGAGAAGTACCAATTCCAAATCTAAGTCAAAAAATACACACACATTTGACATTATTAACACATTCCTAAATGGAGTCACAGTCTCATGATTGAACCAATTCCCAATCTTAATAAAATTTGGAGTGTGCAACCAACGCGTATAATATTGAAACAAAACAAAAAAAAAACCCAAACTATAAATAAGGGTGCAACAATCCCTTAATGGCTATTTACTGGATTTTTAAATTTAGGTGCTAGTTTTGTGGAATTATTTTAGTTTTAGGTGTTATTTTTATCCTTTCCCCTTAAATCATGACTCTTTTGATACAAGTAACGTTTTTGGTAGTTTTAATGTCAAGCATTTCATTGTTTTTTCTCCTATTTCAATTCCAAACAAGTGAAGTTGTGCACCTGAAAAAGGATGCTAGGATTACTCTTGTGTAGTGATCAATCTGTAACCAAACCAGCTCCAAGTATCGAAGAATTTGATTGGATTTTTAACGTAGGTTATTCAGATGTGTTAATTTACAGAAAAAAATAAATCAAGAGTAATGTGCTTAACAAGATATAAAAAGTTGTTGGTAGGCTTTCTGCAGGTTGTGCTTTGAGAATTTTTAGCTGCTAAGCACTATTTGTAGATTTTGTAATCAACTCTTTGGGTACATCACTCTTCAATTATTTCCTTCTTAAGTTTCAGTACATTAAGAATATTCAGTTACCCTGAGAAGTTTGAAGGAATCTCATTAATGGAATAACATTATACCACAGTACAGGTTCAAAGACGCATGAAAAGTAACTTTGATCAAACGGGCATGGAACGTAAATAACCCTTAGCATTATGAAACATACAAGTCATAAACATCTATCCAGATTAGTTAGCACTTCCAAACTCACAGTCTTCTCACTATTTTATGGCAAAGGCAAAGCACATCCTTATACTACTGTATGCAAAACATAACCTTATGCTACTGCACTAAGATTCGCTTCTATTTACACTTTTAACTTCTAAAACATTTTAGTCAAAGATCACAATCAGATAAAAGACTCATGAAGATCAAGTAACATTGTAACATGGGACATTAAGCTACATTATGTACAACTTGCTTCAGATGATACTCGCTAAAATTTTGTTATCTCTATGACTACTTTGAGAGATTCTTTATCTTCCACTGTGTTGTAGAGGTCGATTATCATTCTAACCGGTCATAGAGACTTGTCCAATAGAAGCTTGATAAGCTGCATTTCTGGCCTTATCCCAAAATAAGTTTAAGCTTAATTGTCTTATGGTGATTTAGTATCAATTTGAGAAGTTTACAGAAATTTCATCAACGTAATTCCAGATTGCTTGATCCTCAACCTATTATCATGATTCTCCTTATATATACAACTTCAGTGTTGGGTTGTGGGTTCTTATTCCCACTAGGTGCTTTCTTTTCCTACACGAAGTATCACTATCGACTCAAATAAATGTGTTTTAATACATTGAAGGTGATATTTCAGATAGGAAAATGGATCAACTAGTGATAGTGTAGGCAGAAAAAGGATACAACTAATAGTTCATGTGTGAAACTCGCAAAACAATGATAGTTTTGATGTTATTGACCTTTATCTCTAAGTGTGATGAAATTTGTGCCACGAATCAAGTTGAGGCCTTGGCTGCAATAGCTATCTCGAACCATGAAGGCCTGAGAGACCCCTTAGTACACTATAATAAACATTATTCATATGAAATAGAAATACGAAAGATAAATAGAAACAAGGTAGCTTCTCATAATCAATTCGGATGACATCATGACATCAAAACATAAACCCAAATCCAATCTAAACCAGTCTACAAAGCCTCTACTAAAACACTAGTATGTCTAAGCGGGAGAAGGCCCTCGACCGGACCATGAAACTAAATGAAACCAACACACGAATAAAAGACCTTCTGAAGTTAGGAAAGCTCACCAACTTTGAATTTCTGGGAGTAATCTACTGCTGAGCTAGACCACGAGACTATGCCTTAGAACGTACATTATGAGACAATCCATCCACCATAGGGACAGTCAATATTTGGAATGTATTGGTATACGGAACTAACCAAAAATAACATATATTTCATATAAGAAATCCAAGAGCATTAAGAAAATAGTTTAACATAATAGAGATCAAAACAAATGGACATAATTAAAAAGCTCCAATCAATCTTATAAATCATGGAATCAACTCTTTGCTTTAATTCTGAGCTAGCTGGTAAACCCTAAAATTCTGATTACCCACGGGAAGCCGGGTCCTCCATTGACTTAGCAACCAAACCCCATTCCAAGTTTACCACAAGAATTGGAGTTTTTGCGTGGTGGTATACCTTTTTTAGGCATACCGTAGGCATCTCTCTTTCAGGAAACCTAAATTATCCCCCTTTTAGGATAACACATATCATGATTCCCGCATTGGCAAAACATGGTTTCCAGCAATGAGCTATAATACCCCATGTATGAGAGCTACTGTACATCGTACGACTTATCCCCTTAAGTCATACATACGTCATACGACTCATATATAGGGAGTTGTACCCATATCAGTGTGGGGTAATATGGGTTCTGCCTAAGGTTCATCAAGAAAGGTACAAGTCTTATAAAGTGGAGTACTAAGTATAACAGAATAGTTTCCCTGAGGTTCTGTTCGAGATACGATTAGCTGTTCCCAAATCGTATAGACAAGTAACGAGTCATAAGGTTTGGCTCATATGTTGATCAGTGTGTGCTACCCTTATCACTGTCAAGCTTACGAGTCATGAATTCCAAGTCATACCCTTCCATACAAGTCGTATAGTATACTCGTAAGAACTGATGATCAATTTTTGTAAAGTTTAGTTAAGGGCTTTTTGGTCTTTTCCTCTCTTATAACTTCCACCTAGACCTATAACCATCAGAGAGGCATTATTTTCCTCTATTTCTCAAACAAATAACAATACTTACCTCCTCCTATCTTCAAGAACATCAAGATTAGGGTTTATCTTACACAAATTCATCCTTCAAGTTTGTCATGACCTGAGGCTACCCCCTAGTCGTAACATGATGTTTAGAACCACAAGTGATCCCAAGCTAATCCATGAACTGGCATACTACTTGAGTAACTTGTTTATAATGTAAATAAAAACTAAATTTGTTGAGTGAAAGCATAATCATAAGAGAATCCAAATAAATATATTATTGATAAAGTTTACAATATGATAAAATTGAAGAAAGAACTTGAATTACATATCATGACTCTAACTGACTATCTATGAAGCCTCTACTATACTGACTATAAAATAGTTGGGACATGCCTCCAACTACCACTAATCAATACATATGGATAATTAAAATACAACACATGAACTGCATTGGACTGAAGTCCCCAAAATAAAAGGACTTGTAACTTACTAGTTGAAAGCTGAGAACTATCTGACCCTGGTGTATGGACTACATCTAGTACCTTTATTATAAAGGAATATAGACACAAATGCATATATGTGGTTAGTACTTTGGAATGTACTGAGTATATGGAGATATGCACTAAATCATGGAAATATTTAAACATGCTTTAAAACTAAGGACATAGGTTATTTACTGAAACATACATTTAAAACATGGCTATACATGCAAATTGTAAGTCATAGTGATTTTTATAAATCATGAGCTGAAATAATTCTATAAGCTGGGAAATGGTAAAACATGAATATGGTCTATAAATCTCATGTAAATTTGGATAGACTGTAAAACTGTACTAAGGATCATATATGGATACTGAGCATGAAAACATGAACATTTAAAACTGAGAATGCAAGACCAAGTAAAGCATATACTAAAATGATTTGAATAACTGAAATAATCTGTAAAACTGACTGAATAAATACTAAAATCTATCTACTTGGTCAAGTAAACTTGTATTGAGATAAAATGAATACTAACTGAAATTATGGGAGCTATCATGTGACCGACATAAACCATGTGACCTATCATAGAGTCCAACATCTGGCCCACATTGAGGAGGATTGTTTTATACTTGCCATCAGAGTAGAACCTGAACTGAACTGGAGTGATCACTAAACTGAGGCCAAACGGAAATAATTTTTGGAGAGGCCCCCAAATCTATGGTGGCATGTAGTTTCTGGGGAAGTAGGATGCGCTAAACCCACACTTTACTCTTGATGCTAAATCCTACTCCAACTGAAAGACACTGAAATACTAACTGGTGCATGCACTAAAGCTGGTAGGCTCAGGTCATGGTATTTTGGAAACATCAGTGCATACAGAGGCTGGAGTAATCATAAATATGTAAGCTAATAGTGCTTAACATGATCATAACAAACTGTGTTTAATAATAAAATCATGCGTTGACCGACTCATTAATTAAAAAGTCTGAAACGTAAGTAAATACATAGGTATCAGCTATTCATAACCCGCCAGCACTGAATGATACGTTAAGTACGATAACATCATTAAAACATTAGTAGTAAATCATAATTTAGGGAACCCAAAAACATAATGCATTTGAATAACTGCTAACCTCAAGAATAACAACATTAAGATGAGTTCAACTTGAGAGGATATTATGTTTACATGACTTAATACATGAATTTGATAGCTTGACATGGTATTGAGTAAACATGACATGGGAGTTTGGAATTTAAATCATATAGAATCATAATTCACATGGAAAAGATAATATCATGACTTGAATGTAAGCTTCATAAGAAAACATGGGAAAAGTTCATGATTTTCATTGAGTTAAATCATAGTAAAGAGTAAAATTCATACTCAAAGCAAAAAGAGGATTTTTGGTTATCAATGTGTGAAAGGAATCCATTGATGAATACCCCATACACCTCAATGGTTAAGTATTGAAGTAGGCTTGAACTTACAAACTTGAACTCTTGAATTCATGGGAGTCAATTCCTCATTCTTGGGAAGGGGGAGGGTTTTACATAAGTAATTTTGATGATAATGGGCAAATAATGCCCTTTTGAGGCTTTAATCCGTCACTTGGGTGCTTGGGGCCAAAGGGGAATGAATAAAATGCCCCTTGGGTTGCTGCTGATAGATGCAGAAAACATATCCTCTGCGTCACATAGGCTAATGTAGATCCAAAGGTCTGTGTCGCGGAGCTATCATGGACCCTTATTGTTTCTCACGAAAATGGTCATAACTTTTCACCCGGGTATCAGATTAAGAAAAAATTGGTATTGATGGAAATATAATTCAATTATATATAAATTGGTGGGTCTGGTGCTGAAAAGTTACATATATTTTAAAATTTATACACGTTCAAAACTGACCCTTGTAGAATCGAATACCAAAATTTGGTCGAATCAAAGGCTCTTAGCTGAACTTTGCTCTAAGTGATTTCTATGGATATTTTTCACCTCATAAGTATTATTAACAATAGGATAATGATAATGACACATGTATTCAAATATAAATCATGGGATTTGAGTTTGTACATGTAGGAACGATGGTTCAAAGTCTAGCCCAAAAATATGGGGTGTTACAAAGTCTCAAGGTTTCAAACTCTCTTCACAAGTCAAGATCAATTTTGGTATGTGGGGTTTATGAACAAGGTTATTCATTCATTCTTATGCCCAAAGTATATGTTTTTGAGATTTAATTTATTTATTTTGAATTAGGGTTCATACCCAAATAGGCATACTCTTGAATTATGATATTACCTTGAGATTGAAAGCTTTAGGTGCATCAAGAATTGCATATATTTATGTTTTGATTTACAAGATTCATGTTGTGATTTTTATTTCATTATCTTGACTGAGATTGTTGGAAGATTTCAAGTGATTATTAAGCAAGATGTTTTTGTATGACTTTCCATGAAACAAAGTATGAATTTCAAGTCCTAAGTATAAACATCAAGTTTACAAGGAAATATAAGATTTTGAAACTTCATTTACATATATTATAACATGATTCAAGAAAGATTGGTATTTTGATCCTAAAATAGGCTATGAAATCCACAATTGGTCATCCTGATTATGATTTAAAGAAATAGAAACATAACTAGTTTTAAGTCTATAAACCCTTATGCTATTTTAAGGTGGAGTTCTTAAAGTATGAACATATAAGTATTTTGGGAGTAGTAATTAGCACCGAGAAGGGAATAAAAATGAGCGTATCCTAAATTTCTGGAAACTACCATCCACCGTAGGTTAAGCTTTTTCCCAATATGGATAAAGTACAGTGACCACTTAAGATTAAGGTTCTATTTTGATGGCAAGGGTAGAAAAACTCTCCCCAACATAGGTAAGACATTGGAATTCATGGTAGCTCACATGATTTATGTCGGTTAGAAGAAACTCTCAAAAGAAAGAATAAAAGGTAAAGCTTCTAGAAACTAAGTGTTTTGGCTCACAAAGTTATTCTTACGCTTCATTACTCATGTTTATGATCTTGCAACCTTTTGTTTTATTCAAGCTCAAGGTGAGTCATTTATACTTAACATGTATTATTTGAAAGTTTATATGAATATTTAGTTATTGTTTTACTTATGCATTCACCCCCACATACTCAGTACATTCTAGAAGTACTAACCCACATATATGTCTATGTTCTACATTGTCTTATAATATTGATTTTTCGATGCTCGTTTCTAGCAACATAATTAACTATGGGCATCATCACCTACATCCCGACTATTGGTGAGTCCTTATAGTCTAAGGACCTAATTTATCAAACTTCTATTCATTAATAAAAGAAGTTTAGTTATTTGATTTTGATTTATATCTGGGTCAGCTAGGGTCCGTCCTAGTGGATCTCTAGTCATTACTAAAGACTTGTCATACTGTTTATGATTACGTTTAAAGAGTTGTTTAAGGATTTCCAAGTTAAAGATTTTTAGTTAAGATATGAATTCATTTACCTTCAGATTCTAATATGTTAATTCACTTTGCATATGAGTTTCAAGTAAGTAGGCATTATGGGTTAGCTTGGGATTGTTCGTAGTCTTGAGGACCGTGTGATGTCCAGGGGGTACTTCCAGGGTGTTAAAAACTTGGTATCAGAACCTAAGGTTTTAAAAAGTCCTAGGGTGTCAGAAAAGCCGCGTTATGTAGAGTCTTGATCATGGATGTGAAGAACACCACACTTATGAGCAAGAGGTTACAAAATAAGTTAGGAATCAATATTTCTTTCATGATCTATCATGCATATAGTTATTTATATCTGCCTTAACTTATGATTTTATGTGACAGAATATGCCTCCTTGCCGAGTCGATGCACTCAGAAATAGTGAATCAACCACCACTAAACGCTGACCCTCTGAATGAAAATATGTCTCATGTTGAGGCTGCCTTTCAAGCGTTGGCCGAAGCTATGAATTCCAATGTTCATGGCAACTAACAAACGATAGTTTCACTTTAGTAAAATGGTAATTTAGCTATATCTAAGATTTGGGATTTTATGAGAATGAATCTACCTGAGTTCCATGGTTCAAAGGTGGATGAGAATCCTCAACTCTTTATTGATGAGGTGAGAAAGATTACTTAGATTATGCATATTACTGAAGAGGAGAGTGTAGAATTGGCATCATATAGGCATAAGGGTATTTCTTATGATTGGGTTGTCATGTGGAAGGAAGGTATGGGTGAGAAAGCACATCCTATGAGTTGGTAGTTGTTTTAGAGTACTTTTCTGGATAGGTTCTTTCCGCGTAAGATGAAGGAGGCTAAGGCAAAGTTATTCATGAACCTAAGGTAGGGCTCTATGATAGTGAATGAGTACTCCTTTAAGTTCACTTAGTTGTCTAAGTATGCTCCTGATTTGATATCTGATTCTAGAGCTTATATGAGTAAGTTTATTACTAGGGTATATAATTTGGTATTTAAGGAGTGTAGGACTGCCATGCTAATTGGGGATATAGATATTGCTCGATTGATGAATCATTCTTAACAAATTGAGGCAAAAAAATTAAAGAAAAGAGAGAAGAGAAACAAGAGGGCTATACCTGGATAGTTTGAGTATAGTCAGCCTAGGTCTGAAGGGGGAAGCCATTCGCAGTTTCAGGGTCATTCATAAGTTCCATCACTATCTTCAGCCAGTGACCCTACACCAAGACTTGGTAGGATCAATGGGAAAGTACTTCAAATTCTAGGTCTTAAAATAGTATGGTTGGAATAGCCAGTTATTTAACATGTGCAAAGTGTGGCAGGTCCTATCCTGGAGAGTATTTAATAGGAAAATGGGGTTGATATGGTTGTGGCAAGTTAGTCCATAAGATCAAGGAATGTCTGTATGCTAAGTAGGGAAATAGGAATATTTATCCTCTAACTCAGGTTACTAATGTACCACCTCAGTCAGTTTGCCCAGCCTTCCACAAGGCGCATCATCCAGTACCAGTGGCGGTCAGCTCTAGAATCGGTTCTATGCTTTACCATCTTATTAGGATTAAAAGATCTCACCAGATATTGTTACTGGTATACTTTGTGCCTTTCACCTTGATATATATGTGCTTTAGTCCTCTTCGTGCACAAGAAAGATGGTACTTTCAGAATGTGTATACACTATAGACATTAAACAAGGTTACCATCAAGAACAAGTATCCCATTCCTAGAATCAATGATTTGTTCGATCGATTTCAGGGTGCCCAATGGTTCTCAAAGATTGACCTTAGGCCGGGATACCATATTTGAAGGTTAGGGAGCAATACATTCCAAAAATAGCTTTTTGAATGAGGTATGGCCATTTTGAATTTGTGGTTATGTTGTTTGGACTGATAAATACTCCAGCAATTTTTATGGATTTGATGATCAAGGTCTTCAAGCAGTACTTGGACATGCTTGTCATCATCTTTATAGATGACATACAAATATATTCCAGGAGTGAGAAGGATCATGCAAACCATTTGAGAATAGTGTTGTAGGCCCTGAAAGATCTTCAATTGTATGTAAAGTTTGGTAAATGTGAATTTTGGTTGGAATCTGTTACCTTTTTGGGGCATGTCATTTTAAGGGATGGTATTCATGTAGATCCTCATAAGACTAATGTAGTGAAGCATTGGCCTAGACCCATCACTCCATCTGATATCCAGAGCTTTTTAGGTTTAGATGGATACTATAAAGATTTATTGAAGGGTTCTCCTCTATAGCCGCACCATTGACTAAGCTGATGCAAAATAAAGTAAAGATTATATGGTTGGATAAGTGTAAGAAGAGTTTCTGAGAGTTGAAAGATAGATTGACTTCGAGACCAGTGTTAGCCTTACCAGAAAGGTTAGATGGATTCGTAGTATATTGTGATGCTTCCAGAGTTGGGTTAGGGTGTGTGTTGATGCTAAATGGGAAAGTGGTAGCTTATGCCTCTAGGAAACTTAAGGATCACAAAAAGAATTACTCAACTCACGATTTGAAGTTAGCTGATGTGGTTTTTTCCTTAAAAATTTAAAGGCACTACCTATATTATGTGCATGTTGATGTTTTCACCGATCATAAGAGTCTTCAATATGTATTTTGTCAAGGGGATCTAAATCTTTGTCAGAGAAGGTTATTAGAGTTATTGAATATTATGGCATGAATGTGCTCTATCATCCGTGTAAGGCAAACGTAGTGGCAGATGCACTAAGTAGGCTGTCTTTAGGTAGTGTGTCTCATGTGAAGAAAGAAGAAAGGGAGTTGGCTAAATAAGTACACAGATTGGCTCATTTGGGAATATGTTTACTCTCTACTGATGATGGGGGAGTAGTTATTCAGAACGGTTCAAAATCATCTTTGGTAGTGGAAGAGAAGGAAAAATAGCGCAATGATCCCGTACTTAGTAGATATTGGAGGCAGTATAGCAACAGAAGATTGAGGTTTTCTCCCAAGGAGGAGATGATGTACTTCGCTATCAAGGCAAACTTTATGTTCTGAATGTAGACAGGTTGAGAGAAAGGATACTTACCGAGGCTCATGTTTTGAGGTATTTCATTCATCTGAGTGCTACTAAGATATGCCGTAACTTACAAGAAACTTATTAGTGGAATGGTATTAAGAGGGACATAGCCAAGTTTGTAGCAAAGTGTCCCAATTGTCAGCAAGTTAAGGTAGAACACCAAAGACCGGGTGGTACATTGCAAGATATCGGTATCCCCACTTAGAAGTGGGAAGTAGTGAATATGGATTTTTTCATAGGGTTGCCTTATACAAGAGTTAGCATGAATCAATTTGGGTCATAATTGATCGAATGACTAAGTTAGCTAATTTCCTACCTATTAAGATTTTAGATACCGCAGAGGACTATGCCAAAATGTATGTTCGTGAGTTAGTGAGGCTTCATGGGATACATTTGTCCATCATTTTAGACCGAGGCACGAAGTTCACTTCACAATTTTCTCAGTCTTTTCAGATGGGCCTTGGTACAAAGGTTAAGCTTAGTACTACATTTTATCCACAGACCGATGGTTAGGCTGAGCATATAATTCAGGCATCAAAAGACATGTTGCGAGAATATGTTTTAATATTTAAGGTAGGTTGGATCATGCTAATATTTAGATGGCTCTATTCAAAGCATTAATAGGCATAAGTGCTGATCACTTATAAGATGGTTTGAGGTTGGTGAAATAGCCTTGATTGGGACCAATTCTATTCTTGAAGCTATGGAAAAGGTTCTTTTGATTTATGAGACTGAAAACTTCTCAGAGCCATCAGAAATCGTATATTGATGTAAGAAGGAAAGAGCACAAGTTTGAAGTAGGCAATTGGGTATTCCAGAAGATGTCTCATATGAAGGGGATAATGAGATTTAGGGAGAAAGGGACGTTGAGTCTACGATTTGTTAGTCCCTATGAGATAGTGAAGCATGTAGGAGAGGTTGCTTATGAATTAAATCTTTCATCAAAGTTAGCTGGACTTCACCCAGTGTTCCTTGTTTTAATTCTTAAGAAGTGTATTGGAAATTTGTCCGTAGTAGTTCCCCTAGAGAGTATTAGGGTCAAGGATAATTTATCATATGAGGAGATTCCTATAGAGATACTTGATAGGAAGGTCTGAAGGCTAAGGAATAAGGAAGTAGCATTAGTAAAAGTTCTTTGGAGAAACCAATTGGATGAAGGGGCCACTTGGGAAGCTGAAGCAGATATGAAGACAAAGAATTCTTATCTCTTTTCCTCCAGTTCCTGCCTAAGGTAAAGTATTATTTCCAATAAATTCTTTCTCCTTAAGTCTTTTTAAGTGCTCTTATATCATGCTTTATGTTGTGAGAAATTGAATCCTTGTGATAGTGTTAAGCTTGGTTGTAAATTCAGTGTGGAGATGTTGATTCTCGCCAAAATCCCTATCCTAGATGAATTACATTTGAGGACCAATGTTTTCAAGGGGGAGGTATTATAATACCCCATGTCTGGGAGCTACTTTACATCTTACGACTCATCTCTTTGCGTCGTACATACATTATATGACTCAAATTTAGGGAGTTGTACCCATATCAGTGTGGGATGATATGGGTTCTGTCTAAGGTATGAGTTGACCCTAGAAGTCATCAAGAAAGGTACGAGTCTTATGAAGTGGAGTCGTAAGTACAACAGAATAGTTTCCTTGAAGTTCTGTCCAAGATATGGTTGGTTGTTCCCAAATCGTATAGACAAGTAACGAGTTATAAGGTTTGAGTCGTATGTTGATTAGTGTGTGCTACCCTTGTCACTGGCAAGCTAACAAGTCATGAATGACAAGTCGTACCCTTCCATACGAGTCATATGGTAGACTCATAAGAACTGATGATCAATTACTGTAAAGTTTAGCTAAGGGCTTTTTGGTTTCGTCCTCTCTTATAACTTCCACCCACGACCTATAACACTCAGAGAGGCATTATTTTCTTCTATTACTCAAACAAATAATAACACTTACCTCTTCCCATCTTCAAGAACATCAAGATTAGGGCTCATCTTACACAAATTCATCTTTCAAGTCTCAAGGTTCCAAACTCTTTTCATAAGTCAAGACAAATTCAGGTATGTGGGGTTTATGAACAAGGTTATTCTTTTATCCCTATGTCCAAATTTCATGGTTTAGGGATTTAAATTATTTATTTTGAATTAGGGTTCATACCCAAATAGCCATACTCTTAAATTATGATATTACCTTGAGATTGAAAGCCTTAGGTGCATCAAGAATTGCATATATTTATGTTTTGATTTAAAAAATTAATATTGTGATTTTTATTTCATTATCTTGACTAAGACATTTGGAAGATTTCAAGTGATTATTGAGCAAGATGTAACAAAGAATGAATTCCAAGTCCTAAGTACAAACATCAAGTTTGCAAGGAAGTCTAAGCTTTTGAAACTTCATTTACATACATTATAGCATGATTCAAGAAAGATTGATTTTTCGATCCTAAGATAGGATATGAAATCCATAATTTTTCATCTTGATTATGATTTAAAGAAAGAGGAGCATAACTATTTTTCAGTCTATAAACCCTTATGCTATTTTAAGGTGGATTTCTTAAACTATGAGCATATAAGTATTTTGGGAGTAGTATTTATCACCGAGAAAGGAATGCAGATGAGATTATCCTAAATTCCTAGAAACTATGAGCCACCGTAGGTTAAGCTTTTTCCCAATATGGATGAAGTATAGTGATCATTTAAGATTAAGGTTCTATTCTGATGGCAAGGATAGAGCAGCTATCCCCAATATGGGTAATACGTTGGACTCCATGGTAGCTCACATGGTTTATGCCGGTTAGAAGAAACTACCAAAAGAAAGAAGAAAAAGTAAAGCATCTAGATACTAAGAGTTATGGCTCACAAAGTTATTCTTACGCTTCATTACTCATGTTTATGATCTTGTAGCCTTTTGTTTTATTCAATCTCAAGGTGAATCATTTATACTTAGCATGCATTATTTGAAAGTTTATATGAATATTCAGTTATTGTTTTACTTATGCATTCACTTAACATATTTAGTACATTCTAAAAGTACTGACCCATATATATGTTTATGTGCTACATTTTCTTATATTGTAGGTTCTGGTGCTCGTTTCCAGCAGCACGATTGACTATGTGCATCATCACCTACATCCTGACTATTGGTGAGTCTTCATAGTGTAAAGACCCAATTTATCATACTTTTGTTCGTTGATGAAAGCAGTATTGTTAGTTGATTTTGGTTTATGTCTAGGACAGCTGGGGTCTATCCCAGTGACTCTCTAATCATTAGTAAATGCCATTTAGACTATTTATGTAATACCCCGTATTCAAGTACGTGTATTGGCGTATTCAAGTACGTGTATTGGTCTTATTTATATGGAATTAATTTTTTTTTATTTATACTGGAATTTGCCCGTCTATGGTTCCATGCGAAGGTAATTGAATAAGATTTCCAAAAACGGATAGGTTTTGGATATAATCGAGCACGTTCGAAACTATAAAACGGTGGCCGAGATATTTGGGAATAGTAAATGTGCAGGAAAATTTCCTGCACACAAACTACTGAGGTCAGCTGAATTTTTGGGTCAACTTCGAACCATCATAGCTCTCTTAATATAATGAACTGGGAGAGATGCAACCTATGAAAAGAAAGATCTTTGAGTCTTCTTTCCAATGCAATTGGTTTCATCCAAATCCAACATCTGAGTAAGGAGTTATACTCGTTGTACTTTAGCCTATCAAAATAGATTTTTAGGGTCAACTTCAAACGACCATAACTCCTTGTACAGGGCGAACTGGGTGGCCTACTTTATATGAAATTAAATACCTTTGAATTATACTTCCAACGATACCAATTTCACCCAAATCCGATATCAGAGCAAAGATTTATGGTCGATCTACTTTAGCTTATCAAAATAGTCCACCAAAGGACAGATTTGACATTATTTAAATTTTAAAGGCATTTTGGTCATTTCCTATTATATTATGGACGGGAATATGTGTATATATACATGTATATGAGTTCAAAAACTCATTTTCATCATCAATCATTGAGGAAGAAAAAATCCTAGCCAAATTTGACCTTTAAATTACTTTTGATTCAACCGTAGAAATTCCAAAGTAATTCGATAACTGCATTTTTCATCTCGAGATCTTTGAATGGCACCTATTATTTGTTCAAACAGGATTGTATAATCAAGAGGTGAATTCTAAGGTATGAATATTATTTTCCTTTGTTCTTTTCCATATGTATATGTGTGATAGAGGATTATATGTATTAGTTGTTATTGAAAGGTGATAGAAATAGGGTTATGGACTATTTTGCATGGTTTGGTTGTATTGAATTATGTAAGGTGGATATGGTAATTGAGTTATGGAAGGTGGATATGGTAATTGAGTTACAAAAGGTGGATATGGTGATATACTATTGAATTGATGATTATTTATGTCTATGGCTCAATTTGGTTTAATGGATTGGTTGGAAGGATAAATGAATCCAAACTTGATATTGTAGGATGTTGTATGAATATGCATGGCATGTGAATGTAATTAGAGTATAAGAGGGTTACAGTGACACCCTTTATGGTGTAATTAAGGCTTACTACTTAACCACTAGTTTGGTGAATTCAAATAATTGAATTGTGACATTTGGTTGCTAATACTAGATTGCTATATATGTTCATTGTAGATAAGTAATCCGAAAAGATGGGAAGTCCATTTGGGACTAGTATTGAAGGTTGACAGTCAGGTATGTAAAGCATACTCTATACCATATCTTTGGCATGAAAGTGAACAATTGTTCTATTAAGAAAGTTTCCAAATTTATTTAGTAACATGTGATCCATAATGGTTTTGTATGATGTCCTACGTTACCAATAAACTTGTTTCCACCCTACAAGATGTCAAGACATTCCAATACTTGTTTTCCAAATCTTAAATATTTATTGCACTAATGAATGTCAGAAGGTATCCGGTTACTCAAACAAGATCCATGTGCGATTAATAACTCCAAAACGTTTAATTGATATACCGATAAGTTCCTACTTCATTGTTATGGCATTGATGACTCCAAAACACTTCATTGATGTGACAATGAGTTCTTACTTCATTGTTATTGCATTGATGGTCTATTTATATATCTCTTATTGATTTATCATTGTTTCAAAGTATCAAAAATGCGGTGGCGACCGAAATAACAATCTTAAAGATTAATTGAACTAAGTGATGGAAGTTCTCTCTTATCGGATGGTATCCCAGGGTCATAAGCCTATCATGGGTCGATCCCTATTTATGTGTTTATGGGTGGTATCCCAGGGGCATAAGCCTATCATGGGTTGATCCCAGTTGATATGTACTGGAGGCAGCCTAATGGTCACAATATAGAACAGTAATGATTACAAAGATGATAAGAACGAAGGTAAAATGATTGAATAAATACAATGTATCGGTTGTCACAAGTTCTAGTAAGTGTGGTCCACTTCTATTACGATTTATTCACTTGTTTTTGATTTCTATTGAGCTCCTATATCATATGTGATTATCTATAGCTTTACATACTCAATACATATTTCGTACTAACGTCCCCCACGGGGGACCTGCATTTCATGCTGCAGGCACAGGTACCTCAGCTCATACACCGCACAAGTAGGAGCCAGGATATCCAGCTACTTTTGGTGAGCTCCAATTTGCTTTGGGGCTTTGTGTGTCATATCCAATCACTTTTGGTATTGTATAGAAGTTAGTTATATGGCGGGTTGTGTCTCGACCTTAGTTAAACTCTGTGTATTGTCTAGAGGCTTTGTAGACCTAATGTACAGTCAAGGTGGTGTTTTGTTAATATACGTGATGGATCCAATAGCCAAGTATTGTATATACATATATATGTGTGCTCGAGCTTATACAGGTGATTATTTTCTTTTATATGCGACATGATGCTGTCCGAATTTTGGGTTGTCATAGAGGTATGCATGGGAAGTATAAGGTTATGAGCTGGTTCTCCCGGGCCTCCTCGGTTACGGGTGCCAGTACGCCCCAATAGGATTTGAGGCGTGAGAGTTTATGATTAAGTTTAAAGAGTTGTTTAAAGATTTCCAAGTTAAAGACTTTTAGTTAAGATATGAGTTCATTTACCTTTAGATTCTTATATGCTAATTCCCTTTTCATATGAGTTTCAAATAAGTAGGCATTATGGGTTAGCTTGGGACTATTTATAGTCTTGAGCACCGTGTGACATCTAGGGGTACTTCTGAGGCGTTACATGAACCTTTCACATTGATGCTTTCTTCGGGTAATCATTTAGCTTTCTTTAAGCCCAATTTTAGACTTTTCAAAGCTACGTTTCATGGTAAAAAACCTTTACTTCTTCCATTTTAAGGGAATTCAATATTAGGAACCAATATACCTAGAATTGCAAGCCATAGTATGTCAAATCATGTCCCTAGCCCTTTTATTCAATATCATGTTAATGACCACCAAAAAAGGTAAGCACCACATAAGGGTTCTTATCTCAAATAGCATATAAACTTATGCAGAAGCATCCTCTTTACAAAATATTAACACATGGTAGCCATCTCTTGCATAAATCACATGAAATCTTCCATTAAAACAAAAAAAATTAGAAAATAAGAAAACACCCTCTCATTGGATCATAAACATTGTCAATCCATAAATATTAGTAAAGCATTTAGACTGAAGCTTTTAATCATCCATTTTCACAACCCATAAAATGCTAAGATAAATAGACTTTATTAGGAGAGAGGGAATTTCACAAATTATGCTCTTATATCAATTCCCAAAACTCATACATATATAAACACATAGAGATAGCTCAAGTTTATGAAAAAACCCCATAGTAAACACATAATTTCATCATAAATAGGGGTTCATGATGCATACTTTTCAAAAGATTTCAAAATCCATACCATGTTCGTATAAACACCATTTAGAGTACTCTAAAATATATTTTCAAGCCCATGAATAGTAGGATAGTTCTACATACCTTTAATTGGAGAGAACGCAATGTAAAATTAGCCCTGGAGCTTAGAATTTCAAACCCTAGGTGATTTTCTCCTTTTTTATTATTTTAATAATGAATAAAATGTTTTCTGAAATGTGAAGTTGTTTTTAAGACCCTATATACATAAATAAGGGATTGGAAAGGATTTAGGGGTGTGAAAAGACCCTTATGCCCTTAAAATATAGCAAAAATAGAGAACTATCAATGAAAATAGAGGGGGGTTCATGGCGCGACCCCCATTGCAAATCCTAAGGTTCTCAGGGTGAACCTAATCGTGAATCACAGGGTTCATGGGGTGATTCCAATTGTGAACCCGAGGCAGTAGCCTATCGCGGGCCCCTTCATGGAACATGGCTTCCTCGGAGTGCCTATTTTGTGATGCAAATGTCATTTCTAAGCCTAAAAGCGTCCCCAACTCATTTAAACCCATCCGAATGTGATTTATCATCAATATTAGGTCTTAAGTGCTTATTTCATGCACTTCATAAGAATAAAAAAGGCCGAGTGCTATAATTTTTTAATAACATACTACTTAAAATCATAGTAATTAAAAGAAAGTTGCATAGGAATTTTACCTAGTGAAGTAATAATAAAGTCATACTACTACAAAACCTCCTAACAACTATTTTCAAGGAAAAATGCTTGGATCTAACCTTGCAGGCATAAATTTGTTTAGAAAATACTTCGTGAAATAGATAATTGATAAACAACATACTTTGAAGCAACAACCTATGGCAATTCATCTCATGTCTTATTTCATAGATAGATCGATAACAAGCATGAAATTTTTCCCTGGACATTATCATCGTAACAAACAAGCTTTAACTAGCAGAGCATTTTTAGCACGATGAAATCAAACATGATTGCAGTCTAAGTATAGAAAACTTCTGCTTAAGTTGATTCATGATGAAATCTTATTAGTTCTTCAAGTACTTTGGGTCTAGTATGTGAAGAGTTATTTCCTTGCCCAGGTTCAATTTGCATCCCCACCAACATTGGAGACTTTATAGTAGAAGTTTGATAAGCTGCATCTCAAGTTTTGTGTCTATAATGCCTTCTAGATTAACTACTCTGAGGTAATTAAATTTAACATTTGCAAAGCTTTCAAGAGAATCTAGTGTAGGAATTTCACTATCATTCATTGAACACCTAAAAGGTCAATGAAAACCCATATCCCTAAGGTTATTGAGGATATACAGAACTGGAAAATATGAAAACTTCACTTGATTCTCTAAGAATAATGTCAAATAAGTAAATACGTCTAAGATAGTTAAAAGCACAAGGATGCTTTGTTAGTACTTCACCAGCTCTTGCAACTGTATCAACATTTATTTCTATTTACAATTTTAGTTTCCAAAATATCTTAGTCAAAGATCACCTGAGTCTAGAGTGGAAGTGGTATGGTCTGCGTACACTTTACCCTCCCCATACCCCACTATGTGTGAATATACTGGTTATGTGTAACATTCCGCATCTTCAGGCTAAACATTGAACCGTCGTTCTTACATATGTAAACTATACTACCATGATTTACTTTTGAATTCATGTGTCATGATATTTATATTAGTGTGTGAAGTGATTTCGAGGTGAAAAATGTTCATAGGAATCATTTAGAACAAAGTGGAGCTAAGAGCCTTTGATTCATCCAAAGTTTGGTATTTGATTCTATAGGGGTCTACATAGAACGTATATAAATCCTAATATACATAGAATTTTTTATCTCAAGACCAACCAAAAGATAGATAATTAAGTTAGTTTTCGAACGATACCAATTTTGCCTTAATCCAATACCCGAATGAAAAGTTATGGAATTTTTTGTGAGAGACAATAAGGGGTCGCGATAGCCCGCACTGCGATGGTTATTCAACCCGACTAGGGGTCATGTCGCGAGGGATGCTTAACCCAACTAGGGGTCACACCACGATGGTGATTTCAAAGGGAAAAAGAGGCCAAGGGGAAGTTTAGTCCTTTTCCTTCAACTCCAGCCATCCAAGCATGAATTATAACACCCAAAAGGGTATTATTTGCCCACTTTTCATTATCAAAACCTCACGTAAACCCTTCCCTTTTCCCAAGAACAAGATTCAAGCCCTTCTTCAAGAAATTTAATGATCTAAGTTTCTAAGTCCAAGAACTTCAAGAAGAAGCCTTCAAGAACATCTTTAAGAGTTCAAAGTCAAGTTTCTACATCAATTAGGCCTAATAAGGTATGTGGGGTTATGAACAAGGATACTCCTTTCATACTTGTGCCCAAAACTAGTTTTAAAAGTTAAATTTACATGATTTGCAGTCTAGGGTTCATACCCAAATATCATTATTTGAGGTTTATGAAGTTACCAAGTGATTTAATTTTTTAATTGCATAACTACTTTCACCTATTTATGCACGTGATTTAATTTCTTGTGTTGAGAATTGAATTTCATTATCTTGACTAGAATTGTTAAAGTATTTCAAGATTATTATTATTGGGCATAAAATTTGTTATGAATTGACATGAGTTTAAAACATGGGTCTTTGAGCCCTAAGTTTAAGGCTTGTGATTTTAAGAAGACTATGTTTCAAGAAATCTTTGATAAGCATGTATTCAGACTTTTAAGAAAGAATTGATCTTTTGATCTTTAGCTAAGATAGGGAATCCACACATTTTAGTTTTGATTGTAGTTTAAAACAAACAGATGCATAACTGGTTTTCATTATAAACCCTTATGATATTTTTAAGGTGGATTTCCTATAGAATTAACATAAAAGTAAGAGAGTAGTATTTAGCACCGAGTTAGGTATGTGTCCCACTTCGCATACCCCAGAACTACAACCCAACGTAGGTTCAGATTATTCCCATTTATATAGGTACATATACAGCTGTGGGAAGAGTATGACAGATCTCCCCAACATGAGCTTTTTCCCACAAGGAAAATAGACATTTGACACCATGATGGCTCACATGGTGTATGTCGGTTAGAAGAACCTCCCTAAGATAAAATAAGATAGAATCTTTTAGAACTAAGTGTTGTGGCTCATAAAGTTTATCATTATGCTTTACTACTTATGTTTATGATTTCACATCTTTGTTTATTCAAGCTCAAGGTGAGCCATTTACATTTAGCATGCAATATTTGAAAAATCTATAAGAATATTGAGTTATTATTTTACTTATGCATTCAACCTTGCATGCTCAGTACATTCCAAAAGTACTGATCCACATACACGTCTATGTGCTACATTATCTTATAATGTAGGTTCTGGTGCTCAGTTCCAGTAGCGTGATTAATCGTGAGCATCTCTACGTACATCCCGACAGTTGGTGAGTACTCATAGTTAGAGGACCTTCTTATTCAGATTTCCAAATATTTAAAGTACTTTAATTAATTATTTTTAGTTTAGTTTGAGTCAGCTTGGGGTCTGTCCCAGTCGCTCTCTAGTTAGTTGTAGTAGAGGCTTGTCTGAATGTTTATCTTATTTTAGATTTAAAGTGCTAATTGACCAGCTTTTCTAGGTTAAATACTTTTAGTTCAGACAGTAATTTAATATTTCAGTATTTCATATGTATAGTTCATCTTTATTATGATTTTCAGAATTTGTAGAAGGCTTAAAGTATTAGCTTGGGACTACTCATAATCTCGAGCACCGTGTGATGCTCAGGGTATCTTTCTGGGGCGTTACAGTATGTTGTTGTTGTTGTTATATCATGCTCCAGTAAAAAACTCATGATTATCAACCAGGATTTGTAACAGAGAACATTAAGCTACATTACATACTTCTGCTTCAAATGAAGCCCTCTCAAATTTTGTTATCTCTGCTACTATTTTGAATTTTTTTTATCTCCCAATACATAGAAGGGGTTGATTACCATTTTGACCAATGCTGAAGACTTTGCAATTAGAAGCTTGAAAAGTTGTATTTTAGGGCTTGTCAGCTATACCTTTAAGCTTAACTGCCTTGAGGTGATTCAATGTCACATCTGAGAAGCTTGAAGGAATTTCATCAACATGAACCCTGGTCGTTGGTTTAAGAAGAAATTTATTCTGATTCAGACATGGATACTCTTAAAAAGATAAAGTAAAATTGAAAATCTACTGAGTATGAAAATATAAATAGTCATTGCATATAAATAACACATAAAGAGTAATAATTTCATGAAAAAAGGTATATATTTTAGCACCTAATAGTAATAATAATTACATATAAGTTTCTGTTAATGATGAATCATTATGTTTAATAACTAAATAGAAGCAACAAGCAAGAAAACTATAAGAAGGGCAAGTCCAAAATATCAGTAATCAATTTTGGAGTTTTATCTATGGAAAACAAGAATTGGTTCTACGTTATGGGTACCCCTAGACAATCATTGTAATACCCCATAAAATTCTAAGTCCGAAATTCAGCTCGTTTAGCTCTTAAATCTCTTTAAAAGATTCAATACTTAGAAAATTTTGGCAAGTATTCCAACACTTAGTCTATTTCAAGCCTCCAAACTTTAGGGATTTATTTGATGACCTTCCCGACCTCCCTTTTTGGATTTTCAAGTTGGATTGCAATCGAGGAAGTCAAGAGTACATTCCAGGTAGGTTTCAGAATTTTTGGAGTAGCGTAAGGGCACGTTTGGGTGCCCAAAACAGTGGCACCATGCGATTAGCATGCGTCGCATGCTCTATAGCATGCTATAGAAATTTTTAGCATTTTAGGGTTAACTTAAAAAGATCATAACTTCCTATGTATATTTAACTGTGAGAGTTGCTATATATCAATTGAAAGCTCTTTGAGTCCTTTTTCCAATGTAATTGGTTTCATCCAATTTGAACATCAGAGTAAAATGTTATGATCAATTTACTTCAGCCTATCAGACAGTCAATAGAGGGACAACTGCGGCTTTCTCTCTTTCTTTAGGGGCATTTTGGTCATCTTCCACCCCTATATATACCCTTTAGCACTGAATTAAGCCTTATTTTCAGAAAACTATACTCCTTTTCTCTAATTTATATTAAGAACAATAAGAGGGATTTTCAATTGAGGATCCAAATTCAAGAATTTTCACCGTCAATCTTCATAAAATCAAGAATTAAGGTATGCGCGGTGTTCATCCATGGATTCATTTCATCCATGGAGCTCAAGAATCAAGTTTAAAATTATGTATTGTGAATACTTTGTTGTGGTATGATTATGTTCATGTTGATGGTTGTTGTATGGTTTCAAGTTGGGATTTTTATGTATTTTCATGAAGCTATGTTAGTATGTAAGTTGAAATCTATGAAATTAGTTGTTTATGATATCTATATTTTTGGATGTTGAAAATCAAGTTGTTGATGTTGAATGATTCCCAAGTTAGAATCTTTATGTGTTATTATGAATCTATGACACCATGTGAGTTGAAAACATTTAAAACTTGGTTGTTCATAATGTAAAATCTTATGGTTTCACCTTTGCCTAAATTGTGCATGCAAGGTGTTCGATGAAATACCTAGAATAATAATAATCATGTTTTCATGACTTAAGAGTACCAAGTAACAAGTCCATGCTCTATGCTTTATGATTCTACATGAATTCCATGTTATTGATGTATTGTGGTGGTGATATGTAGTGAACAAGATATTGAAGTTAAGAAAGTACTTCAATATTGAATGCATCCCCTCCCATGTATGAAATGTTGCGAACCATGTGTAGTATTGAATCCCCTACTTATGATATTGTGAATTGTGGACTCTATTCCTATGAACAATTCAGTCATGTGCCCATGTGTTAGTTTAGACATTAATTCATATATTAGTTTAGTCAGATAATCACGCATCAGTCATGCAGCCAGTCATGCATCGATATGTTTGTTCAGTTATGGTTTATTCAATTTAGCATTCATGTTAGTTCATAAATTATGTGCCGATTGAGCATAATCTGTATACGCGGCATCTTATCTTTTCTTCCCTCTCAGTTAGTCTCATTCGAGGATGAATGTTCCCAAGGGGGAGATATTGTAATACCCTATAAAATCCTAAGTCCAAAATTCTTAAATCTCTTTAAAAGATTCAACACTTAGAAAATTTTGGCATGTATTCCAACACTTAACCTATTTCAAGCCTCCGAACTTCAGGGATTTATTTGACGACCTTCCTGACCCTTTTTGGATTTTCAAGTTGCGTTGCAATCGGGGAAGTCAAGTTGCGTTGCATTCCATAGAACTCAGTCAGTCATGTGACTCAGGAAAAATGTAGTAACTCAGTATTCTTAGAAATCTTATGAACTCAGTCAGTCATAAGTAGTATTCCATCAGGCAACGAAACTCAGTAACTCAGCTTAGTATTCATGTTCAGTGTCTATTCGGATGGGAGTAGGATTCAGTACCGAGCAAACTCCAGGATGAGAATCTACATTGCCAGATTGAGGGTGTGATTCCTAGAAGAAATCCTTGCGTTCTAGAACTATGTAGCCAGCATAGGTTGAGACATCAACACTACTAACTTTAGAGTTGATAAGTCGGATACCCGCCGTTCTCTTATAGGGACACTGCCAGATTTGAGGGTCACTCACAACTTGTCCTTACCCGTGACACGGTATTGGCACCCTTCCAATCAGGGTACAGACTGGACCCCAATTTAGCTATTGAAGCACATTCGGGGCATGTCAGTTAGATGAATTCTCCCACAGTTGCAGTTTCTGTATCAATCTCAGTAAAAGAACTCAGATAGTTTATCAGAATATCAGGACCATCAGATATAGTCAACTCAGTTATAGTACAGATGTCAACTAGTTCTACCAGCGTCAGACTCTTAGTTACAGTCACTTATGTTGTCAGTTATTAGTATCATGTTAGGACAATTTCAGTCTTGTAATCGTGTATGTATTCTCACGTTCATATTAGTCAGTTAGTATAGTTCATGTATATGAACCCTTTGGAAATAGCCTACCTCACTCGTATACTCAGTACATTCAGTTGTACTGACGCATTTGTGCTATGGTGCTTTCTCTTATGGTACACCATAGGTTCAGAGGAACGAGCTTTGGAGCAGCAGTAATTGCTCAGTTCCAGCGTTCAACGTTAGTAGTGAGTCCTCATCATGCGAGGACATATTTTAGCTTGTCATTTTAGTACTCAATTTTATTTTATTATTTCATTTCAGTTTTCTAGACGGAGTTAGTTGGGGACATGTCCCATTCAACTCCTTATTTAGACAGTTGGAGGCTTTCAAACGATTACAGTATCTTTAGATTTAGACCAGTATTTTTTAGTTGTTTTGGTATTGTGATACCCCTTTCAGATATTATGTTTCATTCAGTATTGAACCTTATGGCCTTACAGTATTACGTATTCCGCATTTATGCTCTATATTATATAGTGTACAGGTACAGATATCAGTCATGGGTTAGCTTGTAGTTTTTCGAGGCCTGATTCTAGTAACGCCCCAATTTTGGTAATCGGAACGCTATATGGTGCCCATGACCCCAAAGGACCACAAGCTAAATATATACAGGAAGTTATGATCATTTGAAGTTAACCCTGAAATGCTAAAAATTTCTAGAGCATGCGACGCATGCTAATCGCATGGTGCCACTATTTTAGGCACCCAAACGTGCCCTTACGCTACTCGAAAAATTCTGAAACTTACCTGGGATGTACTCTTGACTTCCCCGATCGTAACACAACTTGTAAATCCAAAAATAGAGGTCGGGAAGGTCGTCAAATAAATCCCTAAAGTTCGGAGGCTTGAAATAGGCTAAGTGTTGTAATACTTGCCAAAAATTTCTAAGTGTCGAATCTTTTAAAGAGCTTTAAGAGCTAAACGAGCTGAATTTTGGACTTTTTAGGATTTTATGGGGCATTACAATAGTTTGTAACACCCTGATTTTGGTAATCGTAACGCTACATGGTGCCCATGACCTCGAAGGACCACAAGCTAATCCATGATTGATATCTGTACTTGTACACTACATAATATAGAGCATAAATGTAGAATACGTAATACTGTAAGGCCATAAGGTTCAATACTGAATGAAACATAATATCTGAAAGGGGTATCACAATACCAAAACAACTGAAAATACTAAAGTCTAAATCTGAAGATACTGTAATTGTCTGAAAGCCTCTAACTGTCTGATTAAGGAGTTGAATAGGACATGTCCCCAACTAACTCCGTCTAGAAAACTGAAATGAAATAATAAAATAAAATTGAGTACTGAAATGACAAGACAAAATATGTCCTGGCATGATGAGGATTCACCACTGATGCTAAAAGCTGGAACTAGTCAACTACTGCTGCTCCAAAGCTCGTGCCTCTGATCCTATGGTGTAATATAAGAGAAAACACTATAGCGCAAATACATTAGTACAACTGAATATACTGAGTATACGAGTGAGGTAGGCTATATGCAAAGGGTTCATATACATGAACTATACTAACTGACTAATATGAACGTGAGAATACATACATGATTACGAGACTGAAACTGTCATAACATGATATTAATAACAAACAACATCAGTGACTGTAACCAAGAGTCTGATGCTAGTGGAACTAGCTGAGTTCTGTATTGTAACTGAGTTGATTGTATTTGACAGTCCTGATATTCTGATGAACTATCTGAGTTCTTTTACTGAGATTGATACTGAAACTGTAACTGTGGGAGAATTCATCTAACCAACATGCCCCGAATGTGCTTCAATAGCTAAATTGGGGTCCAATCTATACCCTGATTGGAAGGGTGCCAATACCATGCCACGGGCAAAGACAAGCTGTGAGTGACCCTCAAATCTGGCAGCGTCCCCATAAGAGAACGGCGGGTATCCACCACATCAACTCTAAAGTTAGTAGTGTTGATGTCTCAACCTATGCTGGCTACATAATTCTGGAATGCAAGGATTGCTTATAGGAATTTCACCCTCAATCTGGCAGTGTGGATTCCTATCCTAGGGTTCGCTCGGTGCTGAATCCTACTCCTATCTGAATAGACACTAAACATGAATACTGAGCTGAGTTACTGAGTTTCATTGACTAATGAAATACTACTTACGACTGACTGAGTTCATGAGATTTCTGAGAATACTGAGTTACTACATTTTTCCTGAGTCACATGACTGACTGAGTCCTATGGAACGTGGCTTGACTGTGGATGTCATGAAAACATAACATGGCTCTAGGCACACAGCTATATTTTTTGGGTACAAGTACCCCCAGAACTCGATGGAAATAAATTGACATACATGACTGACTAGTTCAAAGGAATAGAGTCCACAATTCACAATATCATAAGTAGGGGATTCAATACTACACATGGTTCTTAATATTTCATACGTGGGAGGGGATACATTCAACATGGAAGTACTTTCTTAACTTCAACATCATGTTCATTACTTATCACCACCACAATACATCAATAACATGGAATTCATGTAGAATCATAGAGCATAGAGCATGGACTTGTTACTTGGTACTCTTAAGTCATGAAAACATGATTATTATTATTCTAGGCATTTCATCGAACACCTTTCATGCACAATTTAGGCATAGGTGAAACCATAAGATTTTACATCATGAACAACCAAGTTTTACATATTTTCAACTGACATGGTGTCATAGATTCATAATAACACATAAAGATTCCAACTTGAGAATCATTCAACATCAACAACTTGATTATCAATATCCAACAATATAGATATCATAAACAACTAATTTCATAGATTTCAACTTACATTCTAACATAGCTTCATGAAAATACATAAAAATCCCAACTTGAAACCATACAACAACCATCAACATAAACATAATTATACCACAATAAAGTATTCACAATACATAATTTAAGATTTGATTCTTGAGCTCCATGGATGAAAGGAATCCATGGATGAACACTACGCATACCTTAATTCTTGATTTTACAAAGATTGACGGAGAAAATTCTTGAATTTGGATCCTCAATTGAAAACCCCTCTTATTGTTATTGAGAGAAATTAGAGAAAAGGAGTATATTTTTCTTAAAATTAGGCTTAATTCGGTGTTATGAGGTATATATAGGGGTGAAAGATGACCAAAATGCCCCTAAAGAAAGAGAGAAAGACGCAGCTGTCCCTCTGTTGACTGTTTGATAGGCTAAAGTAAATTGATCATAACCTTTTACTTCGATGTTCAAATTAGATGAAACCAATTGCATTGGAAAGAGGACTCAAGGAGATTTCCATTGATATATAGCATCTCTCACAGTTAAATATATACAGGAAGTTATGATCATTTGAAGTTGACCCTGAAATGCTAAAAATTTCTGGAGCATGCTATAGAGCATACGATGCATGCTAATCGCATAGTGCCACTATTTTGGGCACCTAAACGTGCCCTTACGCTACTCAAAAAATTCCGAAACTTACCTGGAATGTACTCTTGACTTCCCCGATCGCAACACAACTTGAAAATCCAAAAACGGAGGTCAAAAAGGTCGTCAAATAAATCCCTGAAGTTTGGAGGCTTGAAATAGGTTAAGTGTTTGAATACTTGCTAAAATTTTTTAAGTGTTGAATCTTTTAAAGAGCTTTAAGAGCTAAACAAGCTGAATGTCAGACTTAGGATTTTTTGGGGTATTACAATCATGGTCTGATGAGGTAAGTGTTCTTCTAATAAGTGAAAATGTTTTATATTTGGAATGAAACTTTATTCATTGTTACATATGTATATTCAAAAATACATATGTAATTATTTGTTATGATGAAGTTGAAAAATTATATTTGTATATACATATGCTTTTATTCTATGTTCTCTGATATATGTGTATTATATATACATATGTAGTGTTACCTGCTAGGACTTTTAATTTTATTATTTACTTTTAAGTATGTTTTTTTTTTGTCAAAATGCATCATATTGATGTATGCTTCTACTATCTGTGAAAGAAATCTAAGTATGATCCGAATACTTCATACAAGTACAACACTGTAGACTGTAATTCCATGAATATTATAAACAGTGTGCTAGCTGTGTATAGAATTTATGATGATTCTCTTAATGTTGGTGGAAAGGAATACCATCTGAATGAGTACATGAATGGATTCTGCATGCATGCTATAGTGCCTTAGCATAAGGTTTATCATATTTTCATTCCTATCAACGTTAAGGTCAAAAATCATTGTGTTCTTACGGTTATATATTTTAATGATAGATGCATTTATGTATATGATTTTTTATCGTCTGCGGGTTATGATGCTGGGGTACTTGCTGAAGTTGAAAAGTTAGCTGAGGTTATACGTATATGTCTCGTTGCTTGTAAATTTTATGAGAAAAAAGGTATTGATACTGATAATCATCCAAATTACAAATCCTATGACAACATGGATCTATTTGATTTTATGTTGTGGAGGATTTTCCTCAACAACCAAGTGGCAGTTTGTAAGTATTCATATACATATCAATTGTATATATACATATATATTATTTTTATAGACCAGATTTTTATTTCTTTATATATGTATTTGCAGGGATTGTGGTTTATATATGGTGACATATACCGAGTGTCTCACCTTTGGAGATCTTATTTCACCTGTTGATTTTGATCCAGATCTGATTCGTACGAGATATGCTTCAATTTTGTGGAATTATGGTATGACGAAAGAAGAAGAGAATGCACAAAGTGATGATGAAGCACCAATGAGACCTCCTCGTGAAATTGGTTTAACAGAAGACACTGAAATTCATGAAATTTGATGTTTCTTTTTATTTTGCTATAGTTTACATTATTTAACATTAGTTGGACAAACAAGTTGTTGAATATTTCTTATTTTCAATCAGTAACTTTTAATGTTCAAAGATATACTATTGGTTATTTGTTGTTATGTTACAGTTTAATATTGGTTCTACATATATATTTGTGTTCTACATATATTTCTTATTTTCAATCAGTAACTTTTAATGTTCAAAGATATACTATTGGTTCTTGGTTGTTATGTTACAGTTTAATATTGGTTCTACATATATATTTGTGTTCTACATAATCATGTCTATTTAATGTTCTACATATTTTTTCATTTCTTGTTAATGTGTAACTTTAATATTCTACATATATATTTAATTTTTCATATTTATTTAGGAATAATCCTGTAACGCCCCGGAAAACGGGTTCCGGAGCGTCACACGGTGCTTGACGCTACGAGTAGCCCCAAGCTAACCCTTTGAGCCATTTTCATTCAGTTCAACACAAATCAATGGGGTTTCCATAAATAACCCTCAAATATCAACCGAGTAATCATCATCCAAAAATAAAAGAATTTCAGAAAGATAACAAAATACGACTTATTAGTCAACTCCCAACATCTATACTAGTCTGACAAGCCTCTAAGAAAATCAATAAAACCAGCGAGCCAGTGAGACATGCCCCAACTGACTCATACTCAGTTATCAAATGTAAACAATTCCGTGAAACCAACATCAAACATCACATCCTCAGAACATGAGGACTCACCACAATAGAGGATGTAGAACAGCGTGCCCGAAGAATCACTGTCGAACTTGGAACTGAACACCTGAACCTACATTCCGAGAAAATACAGTCCACATCCAAGATGTAGGTCAGTACCATGGAAAGGAACTGAGTATATGGGGGTGTATGCAGTTGTATAAACATCATCATCATAAATATTTAAGAAATATGCAGGATGTATGAAAGACTCACATAGCTCGAAGAAAATTGTCATAATCATGAGAGGATGAAATAAGTACAATAACACATGTGAGTCATCATATAATTTGTCAATCACTTTCAGTTCATCAAGAATATCAATTCTCATAATGTAAAATCATTTAAATCTTTCAAAAGAATAACTTTCACAATTCCACTTTCAAATCACTTCACCATTCACCATAGACACAAGGAAACACACACATACTGGGAGACCCTATATCCGACATAAACCATGTGAGCTACATGGAGTCCAACGTACAACTTACGTTGGGGAGAACCGCCCTATCCTTCCCATCGGAGTAGGACTATCGATATCAGATCCACAAAAACTAGTGATCACTATATAAATTAGCCTCAGGCTCACTCCTACGGGAGCACGTAGTTCTAGGGAAGTAAGGTCGCTTTATACCTCCCACTCGGTGCTAAAGATTTCTCCCGAACTTAGCTCAGATCATTTCAAAGACAATCCACAACAAAATAATTTCAGTAATATATAAATATACATCGGGAGCCATCCTGCTTCCCATCTATCAAAATCAACCATATTGTGGATTTCTTTAACACTCGAGTTCAAAACAACTCCATTAAGACCAAAAGGTCAAATCATTCAAAATATCTCAAATATTAAACATCAACGTGCTTATAACACACACTTTCTAAAAAAAACACAATTTCCAATGGGGATTCACGACTCAAATATCAAAATATGATAAATATCGTTCAAGATTCATGCTTTATGTCTCCACACATATAAATTCATCTTTCAAAATCATAAACATCAAGATTTCATAATAATCATCATAAGATATGGGTTCATGCTTCAAATTCGTAAAAAAAATCAAATAAAAATCATGCCTTTGTAAAGAAAATTACTTTTGGGCACAACAACGAAAAAGAGTTCTTGTTGAAAAACCCCACATACCTTGAATGATGAACTTTAGATCGATACTCATTTTTGAGATGTTAATCATGTCTTTGAATGATGGTTCTTGGAGTTCTTGAACTAGGAACTTGGAATCTTGAATAAATTTGCAGAATTAATGGTGAACTTTTGAGGTTCTTGAAGTTGGATGTAGGAGCTTAGCATTTTCTTTTTGAGGGAATTTGATGAAATATAACATATAATGCTTCTAATAGGCTTTAATATAGGGTTTGGATGAATTTTGGGTTAGGGGGAATGACCAAAACACCCCTAAAAATAAAAAAATTCTCGAAGCTGTCCTTTGATGGACTGTTTTGATAGTCTGAAGTAGATCAATCATAATATTTTACTCCAATATCCAAATTGGATGAAACCAATTTAATTAGAAAGAGGACTCTCATATCTTTCCTTTGATATATAGTATCTCACCCAATCATTGTGTACGAGGAGTTATGATCGTTTGAAGTTGACCCAAAAATTCACTTTCGATAGGCTGAAGTAGATCAACCATAACTTTTTGCTCTGATAGACAAATTGGATGAAACCAATTTCACTGGAAAGAGGATTCGCAGAGATTTTTGTTGATATATAGTAGATCACCCAGATCATTATGTACAAGCAGTTATGATTGTTTAAAGTTGGAGCAAAAATACTCCAGGCCTCAGTACCTTTTCCTACACGTTTTACTGTTCACTATTCACGGTTCGATTAGAATGTTCATAACTCATCGCTTGGGTGTCCGTTTTGGATGATCCACATATTTGGAAATCTTATTTGATACTATACGTAATGGTGGGTCATAATCTAAGACATTCCACATGGAAAATTTATAATTCATTCTAGAAAATAGAACCCAACACGTTTACGCACAAAATTTCAACGAAAAATTTCCCGGGGTATTACATCATCACCCCCTTGGAAACATTCATCCTCGAATGATGCTAGACATGCCAAGATTAGATAGGGAATAGAGCATACAGCTTAAACCATTCGTTAAACTCATCATCACATCATTTCTCACTCCGAATGCAACATAGAATGCATAAATTCAAGAAACTACAGCTGAACACATAATAAATGACAGCTGACTGCTGTAACTTTTATGAAAAGTGCATGATTTAGGAAAGAACGGTACCTTAGGCTTGATCGGAGTTCGCGGAAAATAGGTGCGGTACTTGGATCGCATATCCGCCTCAGCTTCCCAAGTTGCACCCTCAATATATTAGTTTCGCCACAACACCTTGACCAAGGGAACTTCTTTGTTCCTTAGTCTTTGGACACTGAAATCAAGAATCTCAATAGGAATCTCATCAAAACAAAGATTTTCTTAAATGTCAGCACTCACAGAGGAATCCACTACCACAGCATCGCTAATATGCTTTCTAAGCATGGAGACATGGAATATTGGATGAACAGAGGACAACTCGGAAGGCAACTCGACCTCATAAGCTACCTTACCAACACGGCTAAGAATTTTGTAAGGACCAACATAACAGGGACTAAACTTCCCCTTCTTTCCGAATCTCTTCATCCCCCTCATGGGTGAAATTTTCAGATACACTAGGTCACCAACTTCAAACTCAAGGTCTCTCCTTCTAACATCCGCATATGACTTCTGATGACTCTGCGTAGTTTTCAACCTTCCCCTAATCAACTTAACTTTTTCCATAGCCTCAAATACCGAATCAGGACCACTCACAGCCGCTTCACCCACCTCAAACCAACCTATGGGTGATCTACACTTCCTCCCATATAAGGCTTCAAATAGAGCCATGCCAATACTAGAGTGGAAACTGTTATTGTAAGCAAACTCTATCAACGGTAAGTAATCATCCCAACTTCCCTTAAATTCAAGTGTAAAAGCTCTAAACATATCCTCTAAGGTCTGGATGGTCCGCTCAGCCTTAACATCGGTCTGTGGATGAAAACCAGAACTCAAAAGCAATTGGGTACCAAGACCCTTCTGAAAAGCTTTCCAAAATTGCGAAGTGAACTGAGTACCCCTATCCAAAATGATAGACAAGGGAACTCCATACAGTCTGACTAGCTCTCGAATATACAATCTAGCATAATCCTCAGCAGTATATGAAGTATGAAAAGGAAAGAAATGAGCAAACTTAGTCAATCTATCAACCACAACCCAAATGAAATCATGATGACGTCGGGAAGGAGGTAAACCAATCACGAAGTCCATATTTATCTTTTCCCACTTCTAGGTGGGAATACTAAACTCTTGCATCATACCACCAGGTCTTTGGTGTTCAACCTTAACCTGTTGGCATGTTGCACACTTAGCTATAAACGCTGCTATATCTTTCTTCACGCCACTCCACGAATAGATTTCCCGCAAGTCTCGGTATATCTTGATGGCACCAAGATGAATTTAATATCGCGCCCCATGCGCTTTAGCCATAATCCTCTGTCTCTGATCATCAACATTTGGGACACACAATCTACCCTGCAATCTCAACACACCATCACCTCCTTGGGAGAAAACCTCTACTTTTTGGTCCTTGACTGACTCCTTCAGTCTGACCAAACTAGCATCTAAGTATTGTTTTTCCTTCACTTCCAAAACCAAGGAGGATTCGGAACTACTCTGAACCCCTATACGACCTTCAGCAGAGTCAAACAACCTAACCCCTAATTTAGCCAAACGATGTACATCATGAGCCAACTCTTTCTTACCTTCTACCACATGTGAAACACTACCCATGGACACTTTACTTAGGGCATCCACCACAATATTGGTCTTGCTCGGATGGTATAGCACACAATATTGGTCTTGCTCGGATGGTATAGCACACTCATATCATAGTCCTTTAACAATTCTAACCATTGTCTCTGCCTAAGATTCAATTCTCTCTGGGTAAAAACATACTGCAGACTCTTATAATCAGTGAAAACATCAACATGGACACCATACAAATAGTGTCTCCAGATTTTCAAAGCAAACACAACAGCAGCCAACTTAAGGTCATGGGTGGGGTAATTTTTCTCATGGGGTTTCAACTGTCTAGAAGCATAAGCTATCACCTTACCCTTCTGCATCAATGCATAACCCAACCCAACTCTCGAAGCATCACAGTACACCACAAAACCATCAACACCATCAGGAAAAGTCAAAACAGGGGCTGAAGTGATTCGAGTCTTCAACTCCTGAAAACTCTTCTCACAAGATTCGAACCACAAGAACTTCACTTTTTTTTGGGTCAACCGAGTCATAGGAGACGCTATCAAGGAGAAACCCTCAACAAAATGGCAGTAATAGCCAGCTAAACCCAAGAAACTTTGGATATCAATCGGAGAAATAGGTCTAGGCTAATTTCTAACAGCTTCGGTCTTTTGGGGATCAACTCTAATACCTTTGAAAGAAATGATATGACCCTGAAAAGCAACTGACCTTAGCCAAAACTCACACTTACTAAACTTGGAAAATAACTTGTGATCTCTAAGGGTTTGGAAGACAGTTCGGAGATAATCAGAATGTTCATCCTCACTACGAGAGTACACCAGTATATCATCGATGAACACTATGACAAACATATCTAGATATGGTCTGAACACTAGATTCATGAGGTCCATGAAAGCTGCTGGGGCATTAGTTAACCCGAAAGACATAACAAGAAACTCAAAATGGCCATAACGAGTTTGGAAAGTAATTTTTGAGATGTCACACTCCCTAACTTTGAGTTGATGATAGCCGGAACAAAGGTCTATCTTTGAGAAATAACTTACACCTTGCAATTGGTCAAACAAATCATCTATTCTCGGAAGGAGGTACTTATTTTTGACGGTGACTTTATTCAGTTGGAGGTAATCAATGCACATGCGTAAAGAGCCATCTTTCTTTCTCACAAATAACACAAAAGCACCCCAAGAAGAAACACTGGGCCTTATAAAACCCTTATCTAGTAGATCTTTGATTTGCTCTTTCAACTTCTTAAGTTCTGCAGGGGCCATACGGTAAGGAGAAATAGAAATGGGTTGAGTATAGGGAAGAAGATCAATCCCGAACTCTATCTCTCTATCAGGAGTTATCCCTGGGAGATCATCCAGAAAGACATCAGAAAACTCATTGACAACGTTAACAGACTGGAGAGTTGGAGTCTCAGACTTAGTGTCTTTGACTCTAACCAAATGGTAAATACACCCCTTGGAAATAAGCTTTCTAGCTTTAAGGTAGGAGATAAAATGACTCTTGGGTGACACAGAATTCCTAGACCACTCAAACACGGATGCACCTAGAAATTAAAACTTGACCACTCGGGTCTGACAATCAATAGAGGCATAAGAAGAATACAGCCAGTCCATACCCAGAATCACATCAAAATCTACCATGTCTAACTCAATCAGATCAGCCAACAAGACTCTATGAAGAACGATAACAAGACACTTTTTATACACTTTCTGGGCAACGATCGAATCACCCACTGGGGTAGAAACTAGGATAGGCTCAGGAATAATCTCAAGACTCATTTCAAAATTTACAACAATCAAAGGTGTAACATATGAGAAACTAGATCCAGGATCCAACAAAGCATACACATCAAACTGAAATATACGAAGCATACTAGTAACAACATCGGGAGAGTCCTCCTGTTCCTAGCGGGAAGGTAAAGCATAGAATCTATTCTGGTGCTGCCCACCAGCATTGCTAGAAGAGATGCCCTGAGCTGGGGCTGGGCGAGTCACTAGAACTGGAGCACTAACAGTCTGAGTCTGGGTCTGAGGGCGATAGTCACGACGCCCTTGTCCATCCTGTGGACAATCTCTAACTCTGTGACCCATGTCACTACATTAAAAACAACCCCTTTTCTCACCCCAACACTCAACCGAATGAGCCCTACCACACTAAGGACACAACAGACGATTTGGCTTACTGCCAGCATTGTACTGGAACCTGGATACATATGACCTGCTACCTTGCTCCTGCCTACCTCTAAGCATGGGAGCATTAGTAGATGATGGTGCTGGCATAGATGAACGACCCTGATACTGAGGGCGACTCCCTCCCTGTGATCTAGTCTGACCCTGTTTGTGTTGCTCAGACCTAGTTCTCTTATTCCCTCTCATTCTATCTCTTTCCTTAATCTTGTCTGCCTTAATCTATTAGGTATGAGTCATTAGCCTAGAAAGATTCATCTCACTATTCATCATTGCAGACCTACACTCCTTAACCACATAACTAGACACTCCAGTCATAAACTTACTTATACTAGCCTAATTATCAGCCACTAAGTCAGGAGCATACTTGGCCAACTGATGGAACTTTAGACAGTACTCCCTAACAATCATAGAGCCCTGTCGCAGGTTCATAAACTCTTCCACCTTTGCCTCCCTCATCTCCAAAGGGAAAAACTTATCCAGGAATGCATCCTGGAACTCTTGCCAAGTTGTAGGGACAGCTCCCTCACCTCTACCTTTCCTTCAAGCAACAACCCAGTCATAAGCAAGGTCTTTCAACCTATACGCAGCCAACTCCACACTATGTTCCTTAGATACATGCATCACCTGAGTAATCTTCTACACCTTCTCTAAAAACAACCATGAATCCTCATCAGACTTGGACCCATAAAATTCCAGTGGATTCATTCTCATGAAGTCATGGATCCTGGCAGCAACTGAATCACCTCCCTACTGCAGTGGACCCAGGGCTGGGTTGGCCTGAATATTTGCAGTAACATCTTGGGCCAGCACCTGAAAGGCTACCCAAAATTCAGCATGAGACACGTTTTCATTTAATAGGTCAGCGAGTTGAGGTTACTGACCATCATTATTTCTTCTCGCTCGATGTGGAGGCCTATTTCTGAAAGAGGAGAGCATGAATCAATAGCAGAGAGAGACACTTTAAGCACGATAGACTTCTGAAAGAAAGAATCACACTTTTTCCTAAAACGTCTTGTATCCTCTTACTCATAGATGTGGCACGCTACACACTGATGATAAAGACTCTACTTAATGCGGCTTGTCAGACTCCCTAGGATACCTTAAAATCTTAGGCTCTGATACCAAGTTTGTAATGCCCCAGAAAACGGGTCCCAGAGCGTCACACGGTGCTTGAGGCCCCGAGTAGCCCCAAGTTAACCCTTTGAGCCATTTTTATTCAGTTCAACACAAATCAATGGGGTTTCCATAAATAACCCTAAAATATCAACTGAGTAATCATCATCCAAGAATAAAAGAATTTTAGAAAGATAATAAAATATGACTTATTAGTCAACTCCCAACATCTATACTAGTCTGACAAGCCTCTAAGAAAATAAATAAAACCAGCGAGCCATTGAGACATGCCCCAACTAACTCATACTCAGTTATCAAATGTAAATAATTCCTTGAAACCAATATCAGACATCACGTCCTCGGAACATGAGGACTCACCACAACAGAGGATATAGAACAGCGTGCCCGAAGAATCACTGTCAAACCTGGAACTAAGCACCTGAACCTATATTCCAAGAAAATGCATGTAATACCCCAAAAAATTTTCTTCGTAAAGATTTTGTGAGAAACGTATCGAGTTTTACGCTTTAGAGTGATCCATAAATTTTTTGTGTAGTATTTCTAAGATATTGACCTACAATTATGTAGAGTATTGAATAAGCTTTCCAACGATATGTAGATCATCAAAAACAGACAATTGAGCAATAAGTTATGACCATTCCAATTGAGCTACGACCATTTCGATCGAACTGTGAACAGTAAAACGTGCAGGAAAAAAGTACTGAGGCCTGATGTATTTTTGTTCCAACTTTAAATAATCATAACTCCTTGGACATAATGATCTGAGTGATCTGCTATATATCAACAGAAAGCTCTGCGAGTCCTCTTTGCAATGAAATTGGTTTCATCCAATTTGTCTATCGGAGCAAAACGTTATGGTCAATCTACTTCAATCTATCAAAAGTGAATTTTTGGGTCAAATTCAAACCATCATAACTCCTCGTACACAATAATCTAGGTGAGATACTATATATCAATGGAAATATATAAGAGTCCTCTTTCTAATAAAATTAGTTTCATCCAATTTGGATATCGAAGTAAAACGTTATGGTTGATCTACTTTAGATTATCAAAACAGTCCACCAAAGGATAGATTCGAGAATTATTTAATTTTTAGGGGCTTTTTGGTCATCCCCCTCACCCAAAATCCATCCAAACCCTATGTTAAAGCCTATTAGAAGCATGATATGTTATATTTCATCAAATTCCCTCAAAAAGAAAACTCTAAGCTCCTACATCCAACTTCAAGAACCTCCAAAGTTCACCATTAATTCTGTAAATTTATTCAAGATTCCAAGTTCCTAGTTCAAGAACTTCAAGAAGCTCCAAAGTTCACCATTAATTCTGCAAATTTATTCAAGATTCAAAGTTCCTAGTTCAAGAACTCCAAGAACCATCATTCAAAGGCACGAGTAACATCTCAAAAATGAGTATCAATCTAAAGTTCATCATTCAAGGTATGTGGGGTTTTTCAACAGGAACTCTCTTTCGTTCTTGTGCCAAAAAGTAATTTTCTTTACAAAGGCATGATTTTTATTTGATTTTTATAAATTTGAAGCATGAACCCATATCTTATGATTATTATTATGAAATCTTGATGTTTATGATTTTGACAGATGAATTTACATGTGTGGTGATATAAAGTATGAATCTTGAATGATATTTATCATGATTTTGATATTTGGGTCGCGAACCCCATTTGAAATTGTGTTTTTTGAGAAAGTGTGTGTTATAAGCACGTTGATGTTGAATATTTGAGATATTTTGAATGATTTGACCTTTTGGTTGTGAATGAATTATTTTGAACTCGACTGTGGAAGAAATCCACATTTTTATTTATTATGATAAAGGGGTAGCAAATTGGCTCCCATGAAAATTGTTGAAGTGTTTATTGTAGATTTTCTTTAATGTGAGACTGAGGATGATTTAAATTTCTAAGCTAAGTCCGGGAGTAATCTTTAGCACCGAGTGGGAGGTATAAAGTGACCTTACTTCCCTAGAAATACGTGCTCCCATAGGATGTGAGCCTGAGGCTGATTTATATTGTGTTCACTAGTGTTTTTGAATTGATACTGGAAGTCCTACTCCGATGGCAAGGATAGGACAGCTCTCCCCAATATGGGTTGTACGTTGGACTCCATGTAGCTCACATGGTTTATGTCGGTTATAGGATCTCCCAAAGTGTGTGTGTGTTTCCTTGTGTTTATGGTGAATGGTGAAGTGATTTGAAAATGGAATTGTGAAAGTTATTCTTCCGAAAGATTTAAATGATATTTACATTATGAGAATTGATATTCTTGATGAACTGAAAGTGATTGACAAATTATATGATGACTCACACGTGTTATTGTAATTATTTCATCCTCTCATGATTATGATGATTTTCTTCGAGCTAAGTGAGTCATCTATATCAGCATGCATAATTTTATAAACTCTGATGACATTAAGATATTATTTTATGTATGCATTGCACCCCCATATGCTCGGTATTTTTCCATGGTACTGACCCACATATTCGTATGTGGGCTATATTTTCTTGAAATATAGGTACAGGGTATAGTTGTACCTTCAGATCTAGTCAGTTCGTGGTATCCAGTCAGTAGGTGATGAGTCCTTTTGATTCAAGGGCTTAGGTTAGTTATGCTGAGTTTATAGTGTTGTATTTTCTTTATTTAGTCGTATTGAGTTGGGGTAGTCGGGAGTTATGACCCGGCTACCTATAGTCAGTACTAGTAGAGGCTTCATAGACAGTCAGTAGATAGTTATGGGATTGTAAGAGAGCTAGAAAGTATCCTATCAGTGCTTTTGAGTTCTAAAGATTGAAATACTTTATTCATTTTCATAAAAGTCATGAACTAAGCCTAGGTTAGGTGTGCTTTCATATTCCTCCTCAGAATCTACAATGTTAATCTATACTTCTCCCTCTATGTATTATTTTTGAGATAACATGATTCGCAAGCTCCAGTTATTCCCCAGGTAATACTTCTATATTTTCTAGAAGAAATTTCAAAAGTTACACAAAGGGCTTGAGAGGAGCTCTTTAGTGTGTTAAGTTCCTTAAGTTGAAAGTTATGCCCTCATTCTTATGAGTTATTTAATTAAGACAGAGTAAGGTGTATTCTTAGATTGTTGAATGTTGTGTGTCAAGTTTCTATCTCTTGTATTATGTAATCTTGTTATCATTATGTTTGTGAAAAATCAAAGTCTAGTAAAGCCGTGTGGGGCTCTTTCGATTCACTAGCATAGCTGCTTTGTTATTCATCTCAATTTTTTTTTCAAAACTCATATTCAAAGCCTAGTGGAACCGTGTGCGGCCTATTTCGATCCAGTAGCAACTTGTAGTTCATCTTGTTCTTTGTGCTGGCTGAAAATGTGGGATGTGGAGGTGTAGTAGTAAGAAGGATGGTAAGTATGATTTGTTGAGCATAAGTATAGCGAAATCCCTTTTTATATGCAATTGGGTTAATAGGAAGTGATATAGTTTGTTCGAGGTATGAAATAGGTGTTGACGGTATTTGTATGATAGAGAGTATAGGTTAGTGATAGAAGTACTCGGTGGGTAACTGTTGTTAATTTAGGTGCTCTCTAGATTGCAAGAGGAAGTTAAGTTAAGACGTTGAGAGCTATGAACTAAGTTAAGTTGTGTATGAAGGATAGATAGTAGTGACGGGTGAAAGAAGAATGTGTTAATGGATTGTGAATAAGATAAGCTATATGATTATGACCAATTATTATTGTTATGAAGTTTAAATGGGCTAGCATTTGTTAAGGATTGTTTTATAGTTTCTAAGTGTAAATTTCGTGCAAAAAGTTTTAAGTTATATTGTGTGCTAAAAGTTAAGTTTGAATGATTGGTGATCGTGAAGGTGACTGTGACAATTTCTTGATTAATGGTATTAGTTGTTAGGAAGTGATCTAGTAGGCTTGAATAGTGGATATAAGAGCCTAAGTTTGGTTGATTCATGATTAAGTTTGATGTTGTGTTTATGATGAGAAAGTTCACCCAAGATATTATGGGACTACTTTAATTTCGAGGATTAGTGTATGACTGTAATGGTTGAGCTTCTTAGATGTGATTTTGATTCTTATGGTTTAGAAATATAAGTTTACAAACATGATTTTAATAAGCGATGACAAAGGTAGTGTGGTCCGTTAAGGATGAGAAAAATTTAAGTTGAGCGTTAGACTGTAAGATTGAAATTCTGAAGTTGAGCTGAAAGCGTTGAAGCTCTAGATGGTGTATGCTTATTTTGAGCTAAGTGGTAATGTGAAGTAAGATTGAGATTAAGCTTTCATGTATATTGTGGTTAGTTGAAGTTTTAAGTGGTTGTCTTGAGGGATTGTGGTGTACATGTTTCAGATTCTGGAAGCTAGTTATGCTTCAATTTGTAAACTTCTACTAAACGATCTTTATTTTCTAAGTATTCCAGCTCAGTCAATCAGAATCGTATAGTGTACCTTCTCATTTATCATTCATCATGTTATCCAAGGATCTTAGAATGAAATTATTTCCATACGGAGCATCTCAGTAGTTACGAGTATACCTCTGTTCGTGCGTCATGCATATGAGCTAATTCATAGGTGCCCCGTGCACAGTCTTAGTGATCCATGAAATAAGTGTTGTAGAGGAACATAGAGTCCCAAGGGGGAGATACCCTGTGACTTCTTAAAGCTTCCGTGTTTTAAACACATCTAGTTCATGCTCAAGTTCTCATTACAAGCCTTGAATTGACTATTGTTGCATACGTATTCATACATCCTAGAGTCAGTTCAGCTAGATATTTATGCGTCAGATATGCATGTTCAGTATGAGGACTAGGAAACTGTAATTCCAATCGTGCCGATATGTCTCAAATATTCGTGTCCCTTAAGAAGGTTAGTTGATAAGTGCTTTTATCCTATCAAGGGACATTCGAGGACAAATGTTTCCAAGGGGGAGATAATGTAATACCCCAAATAATTTTCTTTGTAAAGATTTCGTGAGAAACGTATCGAGTTCTACGCTTTAGAGCGATCCATAAATTTTCTTTGTAGTATTTCTAAGATGTTAACCTAAAATTGTGTAGAGTATCGAATAATCTTTCCAATGATATGTAGATCATCGAAAACGGACACTCAAGCGATGAGTTACGACCATTCCGATCAAACTACGACCATTCCGATTGAACTGTGAACAGTAAAACGTGGAGGAAAAAAAGTACTGATAAATCCTTGTACTTAATGATCTGGGTGATCTACTATATATCAACAGAAAGCTCTTTGAGTCCTCTTTCCAATGAAATTGGTTTCATCAAATTTACCTATCGGAGAAAAAGGTTATTGTCGATCTACTTCAGCTTATCAAAAGTGAAATTTTAGGTCAACTTTAAACGATCATAACTCCTCGTACACAATGATTTGGTTGAGATACTATATATCAACGGAAAGATATGAGAGTCCTCTTTCTAATAAAATTAGTTTCATCCAATTTGGATATTGGAGTAAAACATTATGGTTGATCTACTTCAGACTATCAAAACAATCCACCAAAGGACAGATTCGAGAATTATTTGATTTTTAGGGGCGTTTTGGTCATTCCCCCTCACCCAAAATCCGTCCAAATCCTATATTAAAGCCTATTAGAAGCATTATATGTTATATTTCATTAAATTCCCCCAAAAAGAAAACCCTAAGCTCCTACATCCAACTTCAAGAACCTCCAAAGTTCACCATTAATTCTGCAAATTTATTCAAGATTCCAAGTTCCTAGTTCAAGAACTTCAAGAACCTCCAAAGTTCACCATTAATTCTGCAAATTTATTCAAGATTCCAAGTTCCTAGTTCAAGAACTCCAATAACCATCATTCAAAGGCACGATTAACATCTCCAAAATGAGTATCAATCTAAATTTCATCATTCAAGGTATGCGGGGTTTTTCAAAAAGAACTCTCTTTCGTTCTTGTGCCCAAAATTAATTTTCTTTACAAAGGCATGATTTTTATTTGATTTTTACAAATTTGAAGCATGAACCCATATCTTATGATGATTATTATGAAATCTTGATGTTTATGATTTTGAAAGATGAATTTACATGTGTAGTGATATAAAGTATGAATCTTGAACGATATTTATCATGATTTTGATATTTGGGTCGCGGACCCCATTTG
Organism: Capsicum annuum; assembly: GCF_002878395.1. Taxonomy (NCBI): domain Eukaryota; kingdom Viridiplantae; phylum Streptophyta; class Magnoliopsida; order Solanales; family Solanaceae; genus Capsicum; species Capsicum annuum. The sequence continues at coordinate 177,702,455 of NC_061116.1, forward strand.
AAATTGTGTTTTTTGAGAAAGTGTGTGTTATAAGCACATTGATGTTGAATATTTAAGATATTTTGAATGATTTGACATTTTGCTCGTGAATGATTTATTTCGAACTCGACTGTGGAAGAAATCCATGTTTTTATTGATTATGATAAAGGGGTAGCAAATTGGCTCCCGATGAAAATTATTGAAGTGTTTATTGTGGATTTTCTTTAATATGAGACTGAGGCTGATTTAAATTTCTGAGCTAAGTCTGAGAGTAATCTTTAGCACCGAGTGGGAGGTATAAAATGACCTTACTTCCCTAAAACTACGTGCCTCTATAGGATGTAAGCTTGAGGCTGATTTATATAGTGATAACTAGTGTTTTTCAATTGATACTGGAAGTCGTACTCCGATGGCAAGGATAGGACGGGTCTCCCCAAAGTGGGTTGTACATTGGACTCCATGTAGCTCACATGGTTTATGTCGGTTTAAGATCTCCCAAAGTGTGTGTGTGTGTGTTTCCTTGTGTCTATGGTGAATGGTGAAGTGATTTGAAAGTGGAATTGTGAAAGTTATTCTTTCGAAAGATCTAAATGATATTTACATTATGAGAATTGATATTCTTGATGAACTGAAAGTGATTGACAAATTATATGATGACTCACATGTGTTATTATACTTATTTCATCCTCTCATGATTATGATGATTTTCTTCGAGCTAAGTGAGTTATCTATATCAGTATGCATAATTTTATAAACTGTGATGATATTAAGATATTATTTTATATATGCATTGGACCCCCATATTCTCGGTATTTTTCCATAGTACTGACCCACATATTCGTATGTGGGCTACATTTTCTCGAAATATAGGTACAGGGTATAGTTGTACCTTCAGATCCATTCAGTTCGTGGTATCCAGTCAGCAGGTTATGAGTCCTTTTGATTCAAGGTCTTGGGTTAGTTATGCAGAGTTTATAGTGTTGTATTTTCTTTATTCAGTCGTATTGAGTTGGGGTAGTCGGGAGTCATGACCCGGCTACCTACAGTCAGTACTAGTAGAGGCTTCATAGACAGTCAGTAGAAGTTGATGTATTTTGTTTTAATTTTGGTTGTAAAGGCAGAATTGTAATCCTGTAAAATTCCATTTTTGTATCGATCAGATTCTAAAAAGAGTTAATTTTGGCTGATTTGTATGGATTTGTATTTTTATTCAGTTTCTTATGAGTTATGCCAGTAGAAGGGTTAGCTTGGGGTCACTTGTGATCTTAAGCACCGTGTGACGTCTCGGGACCCAATTTTGGGGCATTACAATGCAGCCCACATCCGAAGATGTGGGTCAGTACCATGGAAAGGAACCGAGTATATGGGGGTGTATGCAGTTGTATAAACATCATCATCATAAATATTTATAAGAAATATGCAGGATGTATGAAAGACTCACATAGCCCGAAGAAAATTATCATAATCATGAGAGGATGAAATAAGTACAATAACACATGTGAGTCATCATATAATTTTTCAGTCACTTCCAGTCCATCAAGAATATCAATTCTTATAATGTAAATATCATTCAAATCTTTCGAAAGAATAACTTTCACAATTCCATTTTCAAATCACTTCAGCATTCACCATAGACACAAGGAAACACACAAACACTGGGAGATCCTATAACCGACATAAACCATGTGAACTACATGGAGTCCAACATACAACCCACGTTGGGGAGAGCCATCCTATCCTTGCCATCAGAGTAGGACTATCGATATCAAATCCACACAAACTAGTGATCACTATATAATCAGCCTCAGGCTCACTCCTACGGGGGCACGTAGTTCTAGGAAAGTAAGGTCGCTTTATACCTCCCACTAGGTGCTAAGTATTTCTCCCGAACTTAGCTCAGATCATTTCAAAGATAATCTACAACAAAACAATTTTAGTAATATATAAATATACATCGAGAGCCATCATGCTTCCCATCTATCAAAATCAACCACGTTGTGGATTTCTTTAACACTCGCGTCCAAAACAACTCCATTAAGACCAAAAGGTAAAATCATTCAAAATATCTCAAATATTCAACATCAACGTACTTATAACACACACTTTCAAAAAAAAAAACAATTTCCTATGGGGATTCACGACTCAAATATCAAAATCATGATAAATATCATTCAAGATTCATGCTTTATGTCTCCACATATGTAAATTCATCTTTAAAAGTCATAAACATCAAGATTTCATAATAATCATCATAAGATATGGGTTCATGCTTCAAATTCGTAAAAAAAATCAAATAAAAATCATGCCTTTGTAAAGAAAATTACTTTTTGGCACAAGAACGAAAGAGAGTTCTTGTTGAAAAACCCCACATACCTTGAATGATGAACTTTAGGTCTATACTCATTTTTGAGATGTTAATCGTGACTTTTAATGATGTTTCTTGGAGTTCTTGAACTAGGGACTTGGAATCTTGAATAAATTTGCAGAATTAATGGTGAACTTTGGAGGTTCTTGAAGTTGGATGTAGGAGCTTAGGGTTTTCTTTTTGAGGGAATTTAATGAAATATAACATATAATGCTTCTAATAGGCTTTAATATAGGGTTTGGACAGATTTTGGGTGAGGGTGAATGACCAAAACGCCCCTAAAAATCAAAAAATTCTCGAATCTGTCCTTTGGTGGACTGTTTTGATAGTTTGAAATAGATCAACCATAATGTTTTACTCCGATATCCAAATTGGATGAAACCAATTTCATTAGAAAAAGGACTCTTATATCTTTCCTTTGATATATAGTATCTCACCCAGATCATTGTGTACGAGGAATTATGATCGTTTGAAGTTGACCCAAAAATTTACTTTTGATAGGCTGAAGTAGATCGACCATAACTTTTTGCTCCGATAGACAAATTGGATGAAATCAATTTCATTGGAAAGAGGACTCATAGATATTTCCATTGATATATAGTAGATCACCCAGATTATTATGTACAAGGAGTTATGATCATTTAAAGTTGGAGCAAAAATATTCCTGGCCTCAGTACTTTTCCTGCACGTTTTACTGTTCACTACTATTCATGGTTCGATCGGAATGTTCATAACTCGTCGCTCGGGTGTCCGTTTTGGATGATACACATATATTTGGAAAGCTTATTTGATACTCTACATAATGGTGGGTCATAATCTAAGACATTCCACTCAAAAAATTTATAATTCATTCTAGAAGATAAAACCCAACACGTTTACGCACAAAATTTCAACGAAAAATTTCCCGGGGTATTACAAATTCATATCATCAATACTTTACATATATATTTATGAATAATAAGTAAGTTAACTTATTATTAGTTTTTATATATGTTCATACGTACTTAAAAGAGTATAATATATATTTATGTTTAGCTTAAAGTATCTTACATATAACATCACCAAATTAACAATGGCAACTACAATAACATAAAAAGTGTTTATCAAAATTGAAAATCACATATATTTTTCATAAATGAAAAAAATCATCAATTGTTTATTCACTTAATATGTCAATCAAGTTATCATTTGTTGTATTTCCTACATGAACGCCTATTGTGACCTTTTAATCCACATGAACTACAACAATTTTTGCTCTTCTTTCCGAACATATCTCATTTGGATTTTTCACGATCCTTCTTCGGAGGTCTTCCAGGGGGACACTTGTATTTTGGCGGCAGAACTACCTCATCCATAATTCCCTTCGAAATCACCCAGTCATCTTTGTGTGGTAGAGGATAAATTGGAAGATCATATGTTCTCAAGACGGTTTTTGGCTTGTATAGATCAGAGAAATATGATCCCTTCTTGAAATTCTTGCTATCAAGAATTGCACAAGCATGAACACACGGTATCTCATCCAATTAAAATGCATTGCAAGAATATTTTTTTTCCTTAAGACAAACAATAAAATGTTTCTCCTTGTCATGGACTGTATAGATGTACTCTGATGTAGGTATAAACTGAAATTATTAAAAAAAAATAATTAGTAAAATAAAATTCATCTCAATGTATGTATATTGCAAGTTCGCAAAATATGTATTTCTTTCCTGCATATGTATTTGTTTTACAGAATATATTTTCCTTAATTTATTATTTGAAAAAGATATGTAGTTCATATAAAAATTGAAAATACTATTATATATATAAAATGATTACAAAAAATTCATCATACCTTCATACGTGTACACTCTGCTTCATTCTGTTGAAGAATTTTTTGAAATTTACCAATAAGATCCATAAAAGTATACAACGCCTGCTGCCTATTTTCACAGTTTCATCTTCCAAACATCAATCTAACTTTCTCCAGAAAATCATTTATTGGTAGTTCTCTAGCTGAAACCAGCACAACATTAATGGACTCGGCAATGTTTGAAGTCAAAGTCCATCCTCTATGATCGTATGCATACGATCTAGCCCACTTATCATAACCAGCCAATTCCAAGTAATTCTTCACTCTAGCATCAACTGCCTCCACTTTCTCTATTAACATGTGAAATTCAATCTTCAAATATGATTTTGCCATAGTATAGAAGACATCTGTTAATGCATCATGTGATTTTTGAATTTTTTTCACATTTCCTCATAGATGACACATACATACATAATGTGGTACCTTATTATACACATCACTAATAGCTTTTATGATGCTTGCATTATGATCAGAAATGACACACATATCTTTTCTTTCACCATATGGTTCCTTCAGATTCTCGAAAAACCACCTCCAAGATGCATCATTTTCAGAGTCCAGTACACCATAAGCCAAAGGAAATATATGTCCTGCATGTTGAAAAAAAATAAAGCTTAACTGATTTTTATAAAATATAATAGTGCATATGTATATTATAAATACATACATAAACCTGGAAACATATGTGAAGTGAAATAATTAACTTCCAGTGCACAAATAGAACTATTGCATATGTAAATTATGCACATGTATATTATAAATACTTACAAATTGAAATATTTGTGAAGTAAACTACTTAAGTTCCAGTTCACAAACAAAACTCTACTGTACATGTATATTTTCAAATACAACTGACACTGATCACATAAACATAATTCATATATGTATATTATAAATACATACAGCTGAAAAATATTTTTTAGTCAAATACTTATCATATATATCTTACCAGCTCCATCCATGGTACATGCAGCTACGAAACAGCCAGTATAAAGTCCCCTGAGATGAATTGCATCAACTACTATGACAAGTCTACAATGATCAAACCCTTGGATGAATGCAGTTAGTGCTACAAATATATATAAAAACTCATTGTCTTTATTTTCTTTCATTCTTATATGTGAACCTGGATAACTGGTGTTCAACACATGTATGTATGCAGGTAGTTTTCCGTACGATGCTGATGGTTTTCCTCTTAAATCTTCAAGTTCTTGTTCCTTAGCTCGGCAACACATAATATATGTTAAATCCATACCTATGTTTTCCTGTCACTTTTGATATCAGATGGACTATATTTCCTCTTGTGGCATTTTAACTTTGGTTTGACTATACCACCAATTAACTTACTAGTACCATGCAATTTAGGATAAATCTTATCTTTGATCGGACAGGTATGTTTAGGTAAAAATTCTCTTACATAAAACATTATAGATTCGCCGATAGCAGATGCACGAAATAAAAATTTACAATTTCTGGATCTACGCAACAATGTATAACTGCAAACAAAAACAAAGACATATGCTCAAATACAATTAACACATATTGCAAAAAAAAATTAAAATTCACAATAAACTTACCATGTTTTACTAGATCGTACAGATAGTGATTGAAACTTCTCTCGAATTGTATAATCTTTGATTATCAATTTTAATACACTTTTCAAGATATAAACTTGATCAACCTCAATATGTTTGTGATGTGGCTCTGAGATAATAACTCTAGTTGTATCCATTTCAAATGCATCCAAACATTGATTTGAAGAAGGAACAATTAACGCTCTTTCAGTACTTGTATTTACCAAGTTACTATTAGTGACAAACATCTTCATAGGTTCGCCAGTACACAACGAAGAACATACCAATGTACTGAAATTTTCCTTGTCAGAAATACTTACATACAAAGGCAAAATGCTAATATCCTTCAATTCTTTTTTCTGCATAATATAGACCTTCAAACCCATGTCATTACGTATACGTATTTGCCCTTCCCTATCTGTTAATTGATACTCAATTTGAATACACTTGTACATCAAATCAACATCAATGTGAGTAGCCAGTACTGTGTAAAGTTGGTCATATGTAAAGTTTATACTCAACAATATCACATCACTGGTGTAATCTTCATATTGTTGTTCATATGTCCATCTACCAGAGTGTTTAATAAGAACAACTATACTTCCCATTGTCAATCTCCAGAAATTTCAAAATAATAAAAATATTAATAAATATGAAATAAGTACTATAACACCCAAGTATGACTAAAATTTATATACGATTTAATTTTTTTTTCAAACCTATGACTGCTTCAAAAATACAGGTATTTCTTCAGCAAATTTTGCATTAGATTTTTCTTAAACGACAACTAAAAATTAAGTTGTTGATAAACACCTGTATTTGTACCTTCGTATTTTTACTATTTTTTCAAGACATTATTCGATCAACATAACAAAAAAATTTGAAGAAAAATGTTTTTCAATTTGAATGAGTATTTTGGATATGAATTGAAAAGCTGATTATGGAAACCAGTTTTGAATTTGAATTTGAAAATGTAATTTAATGTTTACGGTAACAATAGAGTTTTAAAAGGTTAAGAAATCTGTCAAATTAAATGTTCCTTGATTTAAGAAACCATTTTTTACCATATTAAACTGAAACAAATTGGAGATATATTAGGAACACAGTCTTTAATTGTATATGTATCTAACTAGCAACAGTTTACTCAAATACAAAATACATACTGCTATTTTTGTAATTTTGAAACAGTTGCTATAAAACTTACAATTAAGGCTTTATAGTTGCTATTTCTGAAATTTTTCCAACTAAAAATTACACAAATACACAACTTATATTTTCAATATTACAAAAAATTCCAACTCCCTAAACATATTATAAAAATCCCAACATACACACAGAATGCTATGTATATGTCGACTATATTATGTATATTAATAGGGAGAGAGGGTAAAGTAATTAAAAAAGTGGGAGAGAATGTAATTACTTTCAAAAAGATTGATATTTATGTTATTTATACTTTATTAAATTTGGGTGGCTGATTGGGCCGATTGGGCCTATAGATTAATTGGGCTTGTATAATAATTTGGTTTAAACCGAATACCGAATTATATACACTCAATAAGCAAAACCCAAACCGAATACTGAATTTATGAAAAAAAATAAACTGCACACTGTACCAAAATATCAAAAAACCGAAACCAAAAAATTGAATTAATTTGGTCCGGTTTAATTTTTTGTTTTTTGGTATTTATGTCCATCCCTAGAGTGAGATGCATTTGGTGTTTTATCTGATTACGCCAGAGGGGTTGGATAGTTTATGAAATGAAATCCTTCTACTTTTATTGGTGTGAATGTGGAGGAGGATCCTTAGGGTTTCTCGGATGAAATAGAGAAGATATTTAGGGTGATGCAGGCCATAAATATGGAAGGTGTAAATTCTGCAGCTTATCAATTTAAGGATGTTGCATACCAATGGTACGAGGAGTGGGATAGGGATATAGGTGATGTGGAGCAGTTATCCTTATGGGATTTTTTTCTAATACTTTTCTGGATTGTTTCTTTCCTCAAGAGCTGAAAGAAGTAAAGATGAAAGAGTTTGTGAATCTCAAGCAAGGTAAAATGTCTGTCATGGAATATGCCTTGAGTTTTATCAGCTGTCAAAGTATGCTCCTAATTTTGGTGGCTGACATGAGGGCAAAGATGAGAAAGTTCATTTTTGGGCTATCTTAAAATTCGATCCTTGAAATTAAAATTGGTTTTCTGATCAAAGATATAGACACTTCAAGGTTGGTTGTCCATATGCAGCAGGTGGAGAAGAAAAAGAGGAAACAAGCAAAGTTTGGGGAATGACAGGGTAAGAGAAGTAGGTTCTCTAAGCAGAGTGCTGCTCAGTAGTAGGGTGGTCTGGATGGAGTAAATGGCTGAAGTAAAAGTAGAGGGGTTCTGGTTTCTTCTTTACTACTAGTGCTTCTTACCCGAAGTAGTCAGATGATAGGCGTCAGCAAGGTGGTGATAAATTTTGGGCACAAGATGCCCAATCACATACGAGTGGGGGTCAATTGGCTTCTTCATGACCTTCTTGCCGATTCTTTGGTCATCTTCATCAGGGATATTGTGATGAAGGTAGGGATAAGTGTTTTATATGTGGCCAGCCAGACCATATAATTAGAAATTATTTGATCAAAAAAGGTGCACCGAGAGTGGTCAAAGCTTCGAATTGCTTCGTCTTCTGCTCTTGCACCTAGTGGTACGAATTTAGCATCTGCTCCTACTTTTGGTATCGACACAGGTCAGAATAGGTTGTATGCTCTTTAATATCGACAGGAATTTGAGGCATCACTGATGTCATGACTGGTACGTTATAACTATTTTCTTGTGACATGTATTGTCTGCTTGACCCAGGGTCCACTCTTTCCTATGTGACCCCAAATATGGCTGTGTGTTTTGATTTTTATCCTAAGGTTGTTTTGAATCCTTTTTTATTTCTACCCTGGTAGGTTGCTCGGTTATCACTAAAAGAGTATGTGGGTATATGATATCTGTTGGTAGCAAGCAAACCTTGGTCTATCTGTTTGAGTTATATATGGTGGATTTTGATGTTATTCTAGGGATAAATTGGTTATACTCTTGCTATGTGTCCTTAGATTATTGGACCCGTAAGGTTGTCTTTAGGTTCCCTAGTGAACCAGTTATAGAGTGGAAGGGTGGTTCCCTAGATTCTAGGGGGAGGTTTATTTCTTATCTTAGAGCTTGAAGGTTAATCTCTAGAGGTTGTTTTTACCACTTGGTCTGGGTTAGGGATTCTAACTCTGAAGGTCCTTCTCAACATTCAATTTTGATGGTAAATGAGTTTCCTGAGGTTTTTCTGGATGATCTTCCTAGTGTTCCTATGAATAGGGAAATAGAGTTTGGTATTGATTTGGCTCCTGACACTCATCCAACATCTATTCGTCCTTATAGAATGGCTTCGGCTGAGTTGAAGAAACTCAAAAAGAAACTTAAGGATCTTCTGGATAAGAGGTTTGTTCGTCATAGTGTATCCCCATGGGGTGCACTGGTGTTGTTTGTGCGCAAGAAAGATGGTTCCCTTCGGATGTGTATTGAATATCCAATTCAATAAGGTGACAGTCAAGAACAAGTATCCTCTTCCAAGGATAAATGACTTGTTTGATCAGTTGCAAGGTGCCAAGTTCTTCTCTAAGATAGATCTTCAGTCTGGGTATCATCATTTTAAGATTAAGGAAGAGCATATCCCTAAAATGGATTTTCATACTCGATATAGGAACTTTGAATTTTTGGTGATGCCATTTGGTTTGACTAAAGCCCCGACTGTATTTAGGGACTTGATGAATAGGATTTTCAGGCAGTTCTTGGATCTTTTTGTCATTATGTTTATTGATAACATTCTGTTTTTTCCAAAAGTAAGGTAGATCATGCAAATCACCTCCATGTGGTATTTGTAGACCTTTAAGGAACAACAGTTGTATGCCTATTTCTCCAAGTATGAGTTTTAGTTGAACGTTGTGACTTTTATTGGTCATATTATTTGTAGCAAAGGGATCATTGTGGATTCATAAAATGTGATTATGGTTAAAAGATGGCCTAGACCCATGACTCTAACTAACATTTGAAGCTTTTTGGATTTGGCTGCGTATTATCGGTGGTTTTTGGAAAGCTTTTCAACAATAGCTGCTCCTTTGACTAAGTTAACTCAGAAAAAGATGAAGTTTTCTTGGTCAGATTCTTATAAGAGGAGTTTCGAGAAGTTAAAAGATAAGATAACTTCGGCTCCAGTTTTAATATTACCTGAGGACAGTAAGGGATTTTTGGTTTATTGTGATGTATCTATGGTGGGACTTAGTTATGTCTTGATCCAGCATGGAAATGTGATTGTCTATGCTGCAGTTGAAGGTGCATGAGAGGAATTATCCTACTCATGATTTGGAGCTGTTGGCAGTGGTTTTTTCTTTAAAAATATGGAGGTATTATTTGTATGGAGTGCACGTAGACATCTTTTCTGATCATAAAAGTCTACATTATGGGTTCACTCAGAAGGAGCTGAATCTCAGGCAGAAGAGATAGTTAGAGCTTCTCAAGGACTATGATAGGAGTCTTCACTATCACCTAGGTAAAGCTAACACGGTTGTTGATGCTCTTAGCAGGTTGTCCAAGGGGAGTTTGGCTCATGTGGAGAAATAAAAATGGGAATTGGTGAAAGATATTCACCGCTTGGCTAATCTTGGAGTTTATTTCTTGGACTTCAAAGATGGTAGTGTGATGGTATAGAAAGTTATTCGATCGTCTTTTGGTGCAGAGATTAAGGAGAAGCAAGTGCTAGATCCTATCTTGATGAAAATCAAGAGTAATGTAGGTATGCAGAAGGTAATGGTGTTTGACATCTAAGGTGATAGTACTTTAAGGTACCAACGGAGGTTGTGCATTCCTGATGTCAATGGTTTGAGGCAAAGGATCTTGGCTGAGGTGCAAAAATCATACTACGTTGTACATCCCATCTCAACGAATATGTATCATGATCTCAAGAAGATGTATTGGTGAAATAGTATGAAAAAGAATGTGGTTAATTTTGTGACCAAATGCATAGTGTGTCAATGAGTAAAAGTTAAGCACATGAGACCTGGTGGGTTGTATCAAGAAATTGATTTGCTTGAATAAAAATGGGAGGTAATCAATATGAATTTCATTATTGGTCTTTCTCGGTCTCGAAGCCTATTGATTTGATTTGGGTCATTGTGGATAGGATAGCGAAGTCTGCTCACTTCTCGCCAGTGAGGACTATCTTTTTGGCTGAGGACTATGCAAAGTTATATCTTTAGGAGATTGTAAAAAAGCACAGAGGTACCTATTTTGATTATATTTAATCATGGTACACAGTTTTCATCTTGTTTTTGGAGGTCTTTTCAAAAGGGATTGGGTACTAAGACGAGTCTGAGTACTGCTTTTTATTCTCAGATGGATGGGTAAGCCAAAAGTACTATTTAGACATTGGAGATATGCTTCGAGCATATGTGATTGATTATGGTGGTATTTGGATTGAGCATCTACCTTTGTTAGAGTTTGCTTACAACCACAACTATCATTCTAGTATTGGTATGGCCCCTTTTGAGGCATTGTATGGTAGAAGGTGTAAATCTCCCATTGGTTGGTTTGAGTTTGGTGAGGAGGATATGTTTTGTCCAAATTTTGTCTATTAGGCCATGGAAAAGGTAAAGGTGATTTGAGATATGCTTAAGGTTGCCCAAAGTTGCCAAAAGTCCTATGTGGATGTAAGGCGTAGAGACTTAGAGTTTGAGGTTGGAAATAGGGTGTTCCTAAGGTTATCTCCCATGAAGGGAGTAGTGTGGTTTGGTAAAAAGGGAAAGTTTGTTGGTCCTTATGTAGTTCTACAAAGGGTTGGAAATATGTCTTATGAATTGGAGTTTCCTTCTGGTTTAAGCTCAGTTCATCTGGCATTTAATGTTTCCATGTTAAGAAAGTGCATTGCTAATCCTTCTTCAATTGTTCCTTTGTAATGGTTGGGTATCTCAGACCCTCTGTCTAATAAAGAGTTACCGGTTGAGATCTTGGATAGGCAGGTTTGTCGGTTGCGGACCAAGGATGTGGCTTTGGTTAAGGTTCTTTGGCGGAACCATAAGGTGGAAAAAACTACATGGGAAGCAGAGAAGGACATGAAGTTCAAGTATCCACATCTATTTTTTGCTCCTGGGATTCATGCGGAAGGTATGTGTTCTTCAACACATCTTTATTTTTTGAGTTTGTTAAAAGAAAGATTAATATCTTTGCATCTTTGTTTTCAAACTTTTTTAAAGATTGGGAATATATTTGATAATGCAAATGACTCGTGCATGTGGTTACCCCTACCTTATCCGTCATTCGGGGATAAATGTTCCTAGTGGGGGAAATTGAAACACCCTAGTTTCTAGACCTTAGAAAATTTCCTTGATTTCTAGTTTCTGGGCAATATACGACATAGGGGAATGATTTGTACACTTGGGTATGGGTGGTATGGTCCAGTTGTATGCTGACCAGTGTTGGTTCGTGGGATGGATTTAGTTATTGGAATGGATATGATTTTGGTGGTATGAGTCGTATAGGTGTATATGGGTTGTTTGGTTACTTCACTTAACCTTAGACTTGGTAACTTAAGTTGGATCTGAGTACGAGTGCATCACCATGAGCCATATGCCAGGGTATAAATCGTACCATGAACTCGTATGGTAGTCAATGTTCAAACCTCCCGAGATTTTATTCTGCCAGGGGTACGGTTTATAGGTACTAGTTGTACACTTGGATGTATGTCATACCTTGGACAATGTTGGGTCCAAGGGGCAAGACCTATGGTACGAGAGGTGGGTACCACTTGTACAGGATGGGTATGACTCGTAAAGGTTAGTTTTACCCTATGACGGGAATTAAATCCAGTTTAAGTGAGGGCAATCTAAAAGTTTCTCCACTTATTCTAATAAGGGCCCACAACTTATATTCCTATTGGGAGGTTATTTTCCTTACTATTATATTCTTAAACACTTAGAAAACACTCTTAAATTTTCTCTAAAATTCTTGGTCAAACGAAGCTAGGGTTTCATCTTAAGGAGTAAATTGGGGCTTGTCTTGGTGATTACTCTCCATCGTCATCTTGGTTTAAGGCATATTCTCTTCCCTCATTGTTAGTTCCAACTAAAGGCATGGATTTTATACAATATTTTCATGATTTGAATGTTGTATGGTTTTGGGTTTTCAAATATGATTTGGGGAATTGGTTATAAATGCTTTGTTATGATTTTTCCATGTTTTAAATATGCTTTTTTATACATTAATGGTGGTTTAGGATAATTGGTTGCATAGGAATGGTTGTTTGGTAATTGGTTTGGTTTTGGAAATACTATGCCCCCAATGTGTTTGATAAAATGCCTATAACAATGTTTTCACCATAAATTGGATTTTCAATGGAACTTATGCATGGCTTGAGCTTGGTAATGGAACCCTAAATAGTTTAAATAGTTTTGAAATGGTTTTGCTTAATAACATACTTGTAGGTGTAACACCCCGAAAACACTTCCCGAGACGTTACACAGTGCTTAGGGTCTCAAGTGATCCTAAGCTAACCCTTCTACTGACATACTTACAAGCAACTGAATAAAATACATACATCTGAACAAAATCAGTAGAAACATAAAAAAAAACTCTTCTGAACTGGATCAATACAAATCTAATTTTATAAGATTACAACTCTGTTATTACAAACAAAACAGAAATTAAATACACTAACACTACTAACTATCTATGAAGCCTCTACTAGTATTGACTAGGGGTGTTCACGGATCGGTTTGGGTCGGTTATTGGTCGAAACAATAACCAAATCAACTTAGTCGGTTTTTAAATTTCTAAAACCAAACCAAACCAACACAAAAAATAACCGTCGGTTTAGTTTGGTTCGGTTCGGTTTTTCGGTTTATAACTTTATTTAATGATAAAAGTTGAATTTTTTCTTAAAAAAATTCAATCCAACATATGAGATGTCAACTGAGTGTTGTTCCTCAACCTTGAAACTAAGATGTCAATTTAGTGTTATACTTAGGCAAAGCCATGAACAACACCATATGAACGCTTCTACAAAAGTATTTAGAAACTACATATAAGAGAATGATATGATAAACTCCCCAAAAGGTAAACACATAATTTTTCTGCTTAATAGGGACCAAAAAGAAAGTTCAAAACTAGTGATTATCTATAGTCTAATAAAACTCAACTATAAAATCCCATAGACGATAAGATAATTTTACAATTAATATCATTTGTCATTCAAAGTGCGAAAATTATATAGAATCTCATAACGTACCATCAACTAGATGGAGACATATGACTAAAAGTGCTATGACTAAAGTTAAATTCATGATTAAACTTTAAAATATAAAAAATATTTATATTTTATTTATGAATAATATATAAATAATTTATATATGCATATGTATGTGTGTATGTATACATATATATACATGTATATATGTGTGCGTATATATATATATATATAATTTTTATTAGTTCGGTTTGGTTATTTTGTCGGTTATTTTAGCGTAAAACCAAAACCAAACCAAATAAGTATCGGTTTTAAGACTTTAAAACTAACCAAACCAAACCAAACCCAATGTCAGTTTTTTTTAATCGGTTTGGTTTGGTTCGAGGTTCGGTTTGGTTTTTAACCAAACCATGAACACCCCTAGTACTGACTATAGGTAGACGGATCATGACTCCCAACTAGCCCAACTCAATACGACTGAATAAAGAAAATACAATACTACTCAGCTGTATACTAACTCGAGCCCTTGAATCAAAAGGACTCATCACTGCTGACTGGAAGCTGCGAACTGACTGAATATGGTGTATACGCTACAACTTGTACCTACATTATGAGACAATGTTTCACACAGACGTATATGTAGATTAGTACTTTAAGGATGTACTGAGTATATGGGGGTGTATGCAATAGTTAAACAATATCATCAATCTTTATAGAAATCATGCATGCCATTATAGATGACTCACATAGCTAGAATAAAAACTGAAATCTGAATCTCATGAATCATGAATAAGGAAGCATTTAATATAAATCTCGAGAGTCTTTACACTTTATTCTAAAATCTGTATTCTCTTCTTATTCTCAAAACTTGTAGGCTAAAGGAAACTTTAAATAATACTTTCAAGACTCATGCTTTTATCTTAAGGAGAGTAGAACTTGTTTAAAACTTAAGGACTTAGAACTTTAGGAACTTTAAGACTTGGGAACTCTGGGACTCTTTTTGACTCGGGACACTTAGGAGTTTCTCTAACCGACATAAACCATGTGAGCTACATAGAGTCCAATATCTCATCCATATTGGGGAAAGCTGTTTTACTCTTTCCATCAGAATAGAGCCTCAACTTTAGTGATCACTATCTCAGCCTCGTGCCCACAAATCTCAATCCTACGATGGCACGTAGTTCTGGGACATGAACCTTGGAATTATATCCAACTCGGTGCTAAATACTACTCCCATACTTAGCTCAGAACTTTTAGAAAATCCACCTCAAAATAACTCAAGGGTCTATAATGTAGACTAAATTATGTTTCTCTTACTTTAAATGATAATTAATGTGGATTCCATTCTTAACTCAGGATCAAAACAATCTTTCTTTAAAGACAAAGCGCTTGCTTATTGAATCATTATAAATGACATAATATTCAAGAAAACACCCAAACTTATACTTGGTTTAAAGTTTATACACATGCTCAAATAATCTCAATTTCATAATGAAGCGTAGATCATGACATACATCTTGGAAACACTTGAAAACATCAATTCATGGTGGTAACATGAAATTTATAGCATAAATTCTCAATTCAAAACATAACATAGGTGAAATATCATACAATTTAAGACTTGAACACTTTATAAATTCATAAATTCAATTTAAAGCAAATGGGTACAACCCACTTGCAAAAACACGAAATCATTTGATAAAAATTAAAACTTTGGGTACATGGGAAATCCTTCAAGTTAATATGGTAATGAATACTAATGGGGTATATGGGAATCCCCCAAGTTAATTGGATAATAGGTCTATAGGTACATGGGAATCACTTGACCACTAAAAGGTTTAGCCAAGGGCAATACTTGCAAGTTATAGTCAGTATGACAATGCCATTATCTAATAGCCTCAGTTAATAATAATGGAATAATGGTTTGGTTGAAAATTGATTTTAATTAGGTAATAATGGTAGGGTGTGAAAGCTAACCGTGAAGGTGGGAGTCCAATGGATGAACACAGGAAACTTATGTTTGCTGAATAAGGGGTAGGTCATAGCGACCTTATATTATACTCAAGACGTATATGGAAATCCTCTACGTACACTGTACATATGTATCATGGAGAGTGAAGGATACATGGGAATCCCCTACTCTTATAGTATCTTCGATTCATGAGGCTACACGTATCTTGGCCTGTTCAAGGGGTTACATTAGACCCATATAGCTCCTGGGTGGTTTTAGGATGGTTAAGTTTCACAAATCCTGGTTAAAGGTTTTAAATGCATGCTAAACCCGATTCTCTTTTCCCGGTATGGTTAATATATATATATATATATGAGTTGTGTTCATAAGGATAGTTTTACTTGGTTCTATTAAATGACATTATTTATCCTTATCCTAAGTTTATGCTAGCATTCATACGCTAACCCATCTTCGGGCGGCTATATCTATAATAACCCATAAGATTCTAGCTCAATTCAGCTCTTGATTTATATGTTGAAGGGGCCCAAGGCTTAAATAATTCACTAAGTGTTGGGGACTTAGTTATTTTCAAAACCCTTAGACTTTGATAATTTGAATTTAGGTCTTCTTAACCTCGAAACATCGATTTTTGAGTTGATTCATGATCAGGTTGTTCAGAGTGTGTCTCAGGAGAGTTTTGGAATTTTTAGACGAGCGTAAGGGTGTGTTTGGAAAACCAAAATAGAAAGAACAATGGGATAGGCAGGTGCTGCCCACTCCAGTCCGCCAGGGTAAGGCGGGCACTGCCCAGGTTAGTCCTCCACTCTAAGGCGCGCATCACTCAGGGTAGTCCACCACTCTAGTGCTTGCGTTGCCCCCTCCCTTTCCCGTACAACTTTTGTTCCTAATTATTTAAGGGTAATTGGGTAAATTCCCCTCACCCAATTCATCCATAACACAAAATTAGGACTCCTAAGGAGCATTATTTTCCCTTTTACTCATAAATACTCCCAAGAAAACCACCTTTCATCCCAAGAACAAACCCTAACTCTTTCACAATAAATCAAGGAATTCAAGCTTCAAGTTTAAGAAATTCACAAGGAATCTTCAAGAATTCATCTAGTGAGGTATGTGGAATGTTCATCCATGGGCCCCTTCCTGGAGTCTAAAAATACTCTTTTGTTTAAATTATGAGTGTTTACATATTCTAGATAAATTAGCTCCATGAATCTCTTGTTAATTCAAGAACAAGATATATTTACAAGTATTTCCAAGTGGAGTAAGCCATTTCATATGTTGGGTGTTGATGTTTCTATGTTAAATCTCTAAATTAAGAAATTGGCCATGAAATTATGTCGTTTCCCATGTTTAAGGCTTTCCCATGTTCAGTGTTCATGTTTTCTCATAATTGAGGAAAGTGTCTGTGCCTTGAGTTTTGTACTATGATTTTCGTATTGCAATTGCAAGCTTTGATATAGTATTATTAATGTTTCATTCAGTGCTAGTGGGTTATGAGCACCCGATACCTATGTGTTGTACATGATTTCAGCTTTTCAAATACTCAGATAGTTAATCCATGAATTTTATTAGTATACTTGCACATTTATGATCATGATGAGCAATACTTGAACCCAGTTCAGTACAGTACCAGTGTCATTTCAGTTGGGAGTAGGATTTAGTACTGAGCAAATTCAGGGATGGGGGCTTACCTGCCAGTAGAGGATGTGACCGTAGGTTTTAGATGTTTTCTTTCTAGTTGAGGGTTAACACATATCTCATAAGAGAACCTGCCAGTAGAGGGTGACTCCTAAGTTCTTTAGGACTCTAGATCAGTGGATCCACAAAGCTTGTGTTGTTACCCATGACACGGTACTGACACTCTTCCAACTGGTGTTACAGATTGGACCTCGATTAGCTCAAATTGAGGCATGTTGATTACATGATACCCCCTACAGTTTCCAGTATATATTTTTTAAGAAGATCCTTCTCAGTGTGCCAAGCCCCCTCCCAATAGTCTCGCTTTTTTAGGGACTAACCTCTCCCCTGAGACAATCCCTGGGATTTAAAAGAGAGAGCAGGAACTTTCTGTGTGAATTGGGGCCTCATAATCACTAGCCAATATGCTTTTCTCTTATGCCTTTCTTTGTTCATGGTTCGATATTATGGTGTCCTAGGCGTAGAGAAGCCTAGAAGTTCCTACTACTACACCATACTACACTTGGCTCTACATATTTATAGAGCTAACCCTGTCCAGTGCCTGGCAGAGCTAAAGAGGCTTTAATCATCAAGAGTGAGAGATCTGTCTAAGAATAATAGAAGAGAGATATACAATCAAATTAGATCGGCATAGCTTTGACGGTCATCGTAAGGGTGTCCAACTAAGAAAATTTATGTTCATGCATTTATGCTTAGCTATCTCATGCATTTAAGCCAGTCCTCATCTCATATACCAATACATTTAAAGTACTGACCGCATACTCTTCTTTATGCTATGATGTATTATATCATAGGTTCGGAAGGTCAGTTTCCTAATCGTAGTTAGACAGAAAGCATTACTTAGTAGCCATAGTGGTGAGTCCTCATCCATAGAGAATATTTTATCTTCTATTCAATTACTTTAGTATTTTATTTTGACCAGTCAATCAAAGTTAGTTAGAGGCATGTCCCATCAACTCCTCAGCTAGTTAGACATTTAGTCAGTATTAATCAGTCTCATCAGTTGTCTCAGCTAGACAGTTGGGTTTTCAGTATTTACTAGATGTTTCCGGCTTGTGATTGATTTGATATTTTAGTATTTATATTTATATTGCCTTCTCAGTTTATCTTCTGCACATGTGTTATGTTAATATTTTATTCAGTGCTCTCAGTAAGTACCAACTCATGGGTTAGCTTGTGGTCACTTGTGATCATAATAAGTGTTGTTGTGACTAGGGGGTAGCTTTAGGTCGTAACAGTATCCCCACACAGTATAGGAACTAGCTGTTATACTCATTATTCAGACATTTGGGGGTCAGATTTAGATTGAAGTGGTGAGCTTCCATTTTCTGGAAAGCTCTATTTCATGGATGTCTTTTCATACTTTAGATTATTGATGGATATTAGTTTTGGCTATGGTTGGGGGCATGTACCAACAAGATTTTGTATTCTTTTGGTTAGAGAATTTTATGGAACTACTATGGTTTGGAATGGGCGAGATCGGTACAGGTGTCAGCCTTAGTATTGGCATTAGTATTGGGGCTGATATCATTGGATAAAATTTCTCACTGTTCCACCGTATTTTATTTTGGGATCATATATTTAATTATTTAGGGAATTTACTTGGTTATGGTTGGATCTATGGTTTTGTTTGATTTGGTACGGTTGGATGGTTTGGATTGGGTTCGAGCAGTTGGACTCGGTTGGGTCAGTCTCAATTATGGACCAATCCCAGAGTTTAGAACTAAATAAATTTTCTATCTTATTTATATGCTCAAAATTCAGCCAACTCAGGGAAGGCAACTAGAGGTTAGGTTAGGTAGTGGGGGTGGTATCCGGTCCCGGTTGAACTTGGGATGTCCATTATGACAAGGCCCTAGGTCGGCTCGGGTCGGGTCGGGTCAAGCATGCCAGTTGACTCTCCTTAGACAAGGTAGCTCCGCTTTATGTTTCAGATCGACTTGGAAGTGTAGTGGTGCACATGCATCTGTTAACTTCAGAAACAATTATACATATACTCAAACACACACACACATATATATACATACATACACACACACACACACACCTCTGAATAAGGACACATATTTCATTAGGCATCTTGGAACACAAAATTTAACTTGGTACACTGGTCCAACGATCATCTTAGGACTTAAGCATAAGCAAGGTGACCTTGGTTCGAATATCTAGTTGCATTATTCTTGTATTTTGAAGTTTAGGACCATCAAACCACACGGTAAAGGACTAACCCAAGCCCTTGAACCTCATAAGAACTCTCTTTCTTGTCTTATCCATCCCCATTTCTACATTCAAAATCAACCTTTTTCAATCACAACTCAATTCATTATCCATTAGATATAACAGAATAAAAAATTTACATGCCACAAGAGGAAACAGAACGAGACCTTTAAGAAGCACAAGTGAGATTGAGGCTTGAAAATCATCCAAAGCACCTAAAAATAAAATCAAGGGTGAATTAATTTCCAATCAAATTTAATATAATCCAAACACTTTCCCCCAAAATTTCTGCTTTTGGATCATTATTTAAAAAAAAAAAAATACTACAACTATATCCACTCAAAACCAGCTGACTCTACATGCAAGAAACAAGTTAATTCAAAGAAATCTATGAATTCTTTAAAATAGAGAAAAGGGTGAATCTACGTGCTACTTACTATCAAGAAGTTGGTCTAAATCATGAGATTGGTCAGTAGCCATGGATTCTTGGTCTATTGCCACTATAAAATTCCAGTCTTTCTATCTATTACTTCTAATTGGCGGGAGGTGGTAAGTATTGATTGAATTAGTTGAGTTACATGCAAATGACCTTCATAAAGGTTGGTCTTGATTTTCACCCCACTTAATAAATCAATATATATATATATATATATATATATATATATATAATGGATCTGCTAATGTGGCACCATTCAATGACCAACATCTTTTTATGATTTTTTAACATTTTTTCTCCTCTAAAATATGAAATAATCACCTTAAAATTTTATAGAATATTAAAAACAGCCACATTTAATTCCTTTCATCATAAAAATAATTGTGATTTTAATGGCAGCTCCTTGAAGAAAAAGAAGGAAAAGAAATCATTTAAAAATGCATCATAATCCATAATAATAATTCAATATATACTGTTGGGCATAAGCATATTTATTACTCCTAAATGATGGGATAAGTTACTATATTCATTACTCCCATAGAGAAATTGGAAATCCACCTACAACTTTTAACTTCTTCGACTGTTCCTTCTCCCACTAAAGTAGAGGCCATTTGTTTCATTATATATTGTTTAGAATTTTTACTCACTTAGAAACCTCTTCTTTTTCTTGATATAACTTTTTAACATCTTTCTTTGGCGTTGAAAATTTAGCATGTGTGATACTCTTCCTGTTGATGAAACAATTGCTAATGAATTATTCAAGTCGTCTTTCTATTTTTTCACCAGACAAAATCCTGCACTATGGACGAACCTTTTGAAATGCCACATGAATGTCTATGCCTTTGACTTTCGAGAAGTACCTCTTTGAAAGTTTTTTTTGCTAGAAACCTCATCAGAAGTTGATAGGAATAAGTCACATATCTCTATTTTGTACATCTTTGAAGTTGATGTTAGCTTTTGCCCATGAATAGTACTTTCTTACTGTAAGACCCTACATTTTTGGGCTGGAGTTCAACCGTCTTTCCTACGTACATAGACCTGAACCCTATGATTTCTACTTAGAAATAAGTCTGAATAGTGATTTCTTAGGTAGGAACATCTTCAGAGATGGATTGAAGTCTTAAATATCTCATAGCTTAACGTTAAACATTTTCCTATCTATGGAATTCTAGTATATTATTTTTCTTGGGTCAACTTCCAATGATCATTGCTCCTAGAATATAAGGTTTTATGTGTCCTATTATATATGAAAATAAATATCTTTGAGTCCTCTTTCCAACGCAACTGATTATTCGTTAATCTGAGTTCCAAATCAAATGTTATGAGTGTTTTAGTGAGACACTGTCTCAGGTTTGCGTTGGATCTGTGCCACAAACCTTGAGGTTTGCTTTGGGTCTGAGCCGCAAAACCTTAGGTTCACGATGAGTCCGAGCTGTAAACCCCTTCTAGGTGTCAAAAAGTGTTCCATTATAATTTATTTTAAGGACATTGAGGTCATAAGGTCTTAAAACACGTTATATCACCTTAATAAAATCCCTAATCATCTTTCCTTAAGAAAGAGAGGAAACTACCTAGGGTTGAGGATTTTAAGCTTCTAGGGTTAATTTTCCCAAAGTTCACTTTGATTTCAAGTTATGTGGGACTATCCTAACTCTCATGGGTGTAAGTTTAATGTTTTTAACAAGCTTTAAAGTGTATAAGTATGCATATATATATATATATATGTATGTATTGGGTTTTGAAATTATTCAAGAGCATGCATCATGAACCTATGTTTGATGAAATCATGTATTTACTGGGGGGTCTTACCATGAACTTGACTTATAGTCATGTGTACATTTGTTATGAGTTTTGAAAACTGATTTAAAAGTATGATTTACAAAATCCCCCTTATCATGATGAAATTTAAGATCTTAATATATTATGAATTGTGAAATGGGTTTGTGAGCATGAACTATAAGTCCCCTTATTCGATCATGAGATTTATGCATGACTAGTGTTGGGGATGCTTTAGGAATGATGATATTTCTTGAGATATAATGCCTCTTTATCTTTTATGCATTGTTATTTTACATGTTTTCAAAGAGTTGATTCTTATTCAAAAAGGCTCTTGTGTCCTAATGAAAAAATTGCATGTAACTGATGAAAAGACTCGACACCAAGTGTTAAAGTCTTGAAAAGAGAGTGTCTTGCGTATGTTTTCAAATGCTTTTGAAATAAGAAATCTCGTGTGATGTTTAAATCTTTTGGTGGTCATTAACATGTTTTTGAATGAGAAGGTCCATGAATTTGATATGATATGATATGGCTTGTAAGTCTAGGTATGATGATACCTATTATGGAGTGCCCTTAACAATTAACATGAAAAGAAATGAATATTTTGAGCATGAATCATGTTTTTAATGAACTAAAATTTGTCTTAAAGAGAGTTAGATGGTTACCCGAAGAAGGCATTTGAGTGAAAAGGCTCATTTCTGAAAATCGTGTTTTGCCGATGCAGGATATATGATATGTTATCCTACATAGAAGGATAGTTAGGACATCTCACGTGTGGGATATATAAATTTACATACTCTAATTCTAGAGTCAAACTTAGATCAGGGGCTTGGTCGTTGAGTTAAGGGTGGATTCCATATAGCCCGTGGGATTTTAGAAATGTAGGGTGTACCATCTAGCTCAGAACTAAAGCAAAGAGTTGAGTCAATGTCTTACAAGCATGAATTGAAGCTCTTCATACTATGCCCATGTGTTTTTATATATATTATGATGAATTGTTTTTACAATACTCTTAGTTATGTTATACAAAATATATATTACTTTTGGGTTAGTCTACATATTATCTAGGTCAGAATTAAAACAAAGAGTTGAGTCAATGTTTTACAAGCATGAATTGAAGTTCTTCATATTATACCCATGTGTTTTTATGTATATTATGATGAATTGTTTCTATAATTCTCTCAGTTATGTTGTACAAAAGATATGTTATTTTTGGGTTAGTTTTACATGCCAATACGTTCAAACTATTGACCCACCATATCACAAGTTCTGAGGTATAGTCCTGTGGCCCATCACATCAATAGAATATTTGGGATATGACAATGTTAGTAAAGCATCTATCTTTTGGAAGGCAATTGTAAAACCCCGTAAAAATCCTAGTCCATTTCAGTTTTATATTGCAGGCAAAAAAGAGGGGTCCAAAACTTAGAAAACTTAGCTAAGTGTTAGAGACTTAGTCTCACTTTTGGACTCTAAACTTTGACGATTTTGTTATCGACCTTTCGGACCTTGAAAAGTTGGTTTCTAAGTTTATTCATGATCAGGGTCTCCTATAGGTCATCTCGGGTAAGATTCAAATTTTTTGGATAACATTTGAGGCATATTGTGATGACGAAAATAGTGACCTAACGTGATTGGGCCACATCTCATCGAGTATTGGATTGGCATCACCAACGTGGCACGTCGCCCATCAAGTTGGGTTGAATGATGCGACGCATTGGCTATAGCATCACTAGGTGCATTTTGTTCAATAATTTACGGGTATGTGATGGTAACTGAGTCAATTTCCCCTACTTTACCCTACCCATAACACGAGATTAAGGATCTAAAAGTGCAAATTTACTCATTTTTTCAAAAAATTCTCTCAAGAATAAAGCCCTAATTTCCTCAAGCCCAAGTTCAAGCTTCAAACAATCACCAACAACTCATACAAATTCAACTACTAAGGTATGTTAGGTGTTCATCCTTGGGTCCCTTCCACCCTTGGAGTCCAAGAACCTTTTTCAAAGCTTAAGTTATGAATTCACATAATTTAGATTGTATTATGTCTATGTATGTGTTGTTGTTTGGGTGTCAAGTTAAGAATATATGAATTTCAAGTGAAATAAATTAATGCGTATGTTGATTGCTGTAAGCATCATGTCGAACCTCTAAATTGTGAATTGAATATTGTAGTCATGATATGTTAGCATGTCATTCATTCCCCTGTAAAAGATTATTCATTCCAAGTGTTTGATAAAATGTCTAGATGAGTGAGAGTTGAATAGTGATTATTTGCTATGCTTTTAAAAATTGTGGTATGGTATAATTGTCAATGATATCGAGTCTTAGGGGTTATGAAACTCAAAATTTAGCTATTTACTTAGTTTTTAGTAGTTATAGAAGGGTCCCTGTCGTATCTTGAGCAGTAATACTCGGTCAGTTAGCATGGTCAGTGCGAGTTCGATCAATCTTAGCCTAGTTTAGTAATTAGTGTCAGTTCATTTGAAAGTAGGATTCAACACCAAGCAAACCCAGGGAAGGGGGTATTCCTGTCAGGTTAGTGTGTGACCCTTACTAGCAGTCCCTGAGCTACTAAACTACGTAGCTAGCGTAGGTGGATATGTATTCCTGCTAGACTAGGGTTGACATACATACATACATACATATATGTATATATATATATATATATATATATATATATATATATCTTGAGTCTTCCTTCCAGATTAGGGTTGACCTAGCCATTGTTAGTAACCCGTGGTACGGTACTAACATTCTTCCAACTGGGGTTACAGGTTGGACCCCAATCAGTCTATATTAGGGCATGTCGGTTAGATTATAGCTCCCACATTTTCAGTTCCAGTACTCAGTTCAAAATTTGGTTCAGTCTTACTTGACCATAACAAATAGTTTATCAGTTAAGTTATCAGATTTCAGTATTTTAGTTTACAGACTATTTTAGGACTTGTTATTCTGGGTCATACATTCTCAGTCTCTACTCTTTCCATACATTCTTACTCAGTACCTCAGGCTATAAATTCAGTCAGTTATTACTCAGGCACATGAACCCATGTATATCAGCCTAACCTCTTTTATCATACTAGTACAATTCAAATTACTAATCGTATAATCATTTCTTTTGCTATGATGTCTTATATCATAGGTTCGAATGGTAGGATTCTCGATCGTACTTAGACTTTCCAGTGCATCAGCAACAACAACCGTGGTGAGTCCTCATCCTTCGAGGACGAGTTATCTTATATTCAGTTATGTTAGTAGTTCAGTTATTTAGTCAGTCAGAGTGATTTGGGGCTTGTCCCATCAACTCCATAGTCAGACAATTTAGAGGCTTTCAGAATAGTATAGACAGTTAGTCAGTTTTTATTTGTGATTATCAATCATTTTTATCAGTATTGCCAGTATGTTTCTAGGCATTTTAAACCATGATTTAGTATTGATTTCAGTTGTTAAAACTTTATGTCTTTTCAGTTAAAATTCCACACATGTTGTTTCTCAGTTTTATTCAGTGCTCATAGCAGGTACCAACATATGGGTTAGCTTATGGTTTATCGGGATCGTAAGCATCGTGTCGCATCCAGGGTGTACTCTTGGGGCATTACAATCTTGGTATCAAAGTCTAAGGTTTTAAAGTATCCTAGGGAGTCTAAAATCTGCATCGAGTAGAGTCTTGTGAATGGGTGTGTAGCGTGCCACACTTATGGGCAAGAGGCTATAAGATGTTTTAGAAAAAGGTTCCCTTCTTTTACTGTTCATATCGTGAGAATGAGCAGGAGCTCAAGTTAAACTCTCTATCTAATTCAACTCTTCCT
This sequence comes from Capsicum annuum, assembly GCF_002878395.1. Classification (NCBI taxonomy): domain Eukaryota; kingdom Viridiplantae; phylum Streptophyta; class Magnoliopsida; order Solanales; family Solanaceae; genus Capsicum; species Capsicum annuum. The sequence goes on from NC_061116.1 coordinate 177,728,387, forward strand.
TCTGTTTACAGAATATGCCTCTCCAAAAGATTAACAGAAGAAAAAATAGAAACCATCCAACACCACAGCCTATTTAGAAAGATCCCCTGACTGAGCATGTTTCTCATACAGAGTTCAAAGTTGTATTCACCACTCTAGCTCACTCTGTAGCCTCCCAAAATATGTGACCAACTATTGTTCATGCCAACCCAATGGCTAATACTGCCGCAGCTAGGATTCAGGACTTCACCTGAATGAATCTTCCTTTATTTTTGGTATCTAAGTCTAAAGAGAATCCACAGAAATTCCTAGAAATAGTGCAAAAGGTAACATACATCATGGGGGTGACTTCTAGTGAGAGTGCTAAACTAGCTACCTACCAGCTGCATGATGTAGCTCATATATAGTTTAAGCAGTGGAAAAGAGATAGGGGTGTAGAGGCAGGACCTATAGAATAGGAGGATTTTTCTACGGCCTTTTTGGATAGATTTTTTTTATTGGTGCTAAGGGAAGCCAAAGTTCTAGAGTTTATCAACCTGAAGCAGGGAAACATGAGTGTGAAGGAGTATTCCCTCAAGTTTACTCAGCTAGCTAGGTATGCTCCACATGTAGTAGATGATAACAGGTCCAGGATGAGCAAGTTCATGTTTGGGGTGTTCGGTGGTGTGGTCAAAGAGTGTAGGATCATATGTTGATCAAGGAGATAGACTTGGCGAGGTTGATAGTCCATGCATAATAGATTAAGAAGTAAAATATTCAAGAGAGAGAGAGAACAAGAGGGCTAGGACAGGTAGCTTTAGTTTTACTCAACCAAAGTTTAAGGGTGTAACCGTCCTTAGTTCTGCCAAAAATCTTCAATCCCAACTCTGTCTTTGGATAGTGTACCAATGTCCAAATTTAAGAATGACAACAAGGATAGGGCGCCAGTCTCTAAGTCTCAGGGTAGTGTGAATAGTGCTCGAATAAATCCTTTTTGCTAGAAATATGGTAGGAACAATCAGGGTGTTTATACAGTTGGCAGTGATATATGCTTTGGGTGTGGCAAGCCAGGTCATAGAATCAGAAAATGTCCATAGGTAGGTTCGCAGAGTCAGCATAATAGTCTCCCAACTCAGCACGGTCAACCGTCTTAGTAGGGTACCACTTCCAGTGCCACTAGTGGACAGCGCCCAAATAGGCTCTATGCACTTCAGTCCCGATAGGATCAGGAAAGTTCTCCTAAAGTGTTTACTGGTATGTTACATGTTTTTAATTTACATGTTTATGCTTTGCTTGATCCTGGAGCTTTTCTTTCTTTTATAACCCCTTATATAGTTGTTAACTTTGGAGTCAGTCCCAAAATCTTAACAGAGATTTTCTTAGTATCTACCCCATTGGGTAAGTCTATCATAGCCAGGTGGGTATACAGAAATTACTCAGTTATAGTGTCCCAGGAAGTTACCTCAGTAGACCAGGTAGAGTTAGAGATAAATTTTAATGTTATTCTTGGCATGGATTAGCTCCTTTCATGCTATGCTTCAGTTCATTCTAGGAACAGAATTGTCTACTCCATCTCCCAAAAGAACCAATCCTTGAATAGAGGGGTAGTACCACAACGCCTAGGGTTCAACTTGTTTCATACCTTAGAGCGAGAAAAATGATATCTAAGGGATTTGCCTATCATCTTGTACGAGTCAAAGACTCTAGTTTTGAGACTCCTAATCTTGAGTCAGTTCCATTAGCAAGGGAATTTTTAGATATGTTCCTTGAATATCTTCCAGAGTTCCTCTTGAAAGGGAAATTGACTTTGGAATAGACCTTCTTTCGGATACTCAGCATATTTTTATTCCTCCATACAGAATGGCTCCAGCCAAACTCAAAGAGTTGAAAGAATAGTTAAATAACTTTCTAGATAAGGGATTCATCAGTCCCAGCATTTCCCTGTGGGATGCACCAGTCCTATTGTGCATAAGAAAGACGATTCTCTTAGGATGTACATCAACTATCGTCAGTTGAACAAAGTGACAATCAATAATAAATACCCACTTCCTAGAATCAATGACTTATTCAACCAACATCAGGGTGCCAGTTACTTTTCTAAGATATACCTTAGATCCAGCTATCATCGGCTCAGAGTAAGAGAATGTGATATTCTAAAAAGAACTTTCAAAACCCGGTATGGTCACTTCGAGTTTCTAGTTATATCCTTTGGTCTCACAAATGCCCCAGTATCCTTTATGGACTTTATAAATTGAATGTTCAAGCATTAATTGGACATGTTCATCATAGTCTTTATCAATGAAATTCTTGTCTATTCCCGTAACAAAAATGATCATGCAGACTACCTCAGAATAGTATTACAGACTCTTAGAGCCCATTAGTTGTTCACCAAATTTAACAAGTGCGAATTTTGTCTAAGATTAGTAGCTTTCCTTGATCACATTATTTCCAGTAATGGTATTAGAGTTGATTCTCAAAAGACTAAAGCAGTAAGAAACTGTCCTAGACCCATCTCTCTATCAGATATCAGGAGTTTTTTGGGTTTGGCATGCTATTACTGATTGTTTGTTAAAGGTTTTTCATCTATTGTATCCCCCATGTCCAGATTGACTCAGAAGAAAGTCAAGTTCTAGTGTTTACATTCTTGTGAGAAGAGTTTTCAGGAGTTGATGACTTGACTCACCACAACCCTAGTTTTAACACTACCAGATAGTTCAGACGGGTTTGTTGTGTATTGTGATGCTTCTAGAGTTGGTTTGGGGTGTGTTTTGATGCAGAAAGGTAAGGTTATAGCCTATTCCTCTATACAGATTAAGCCCCATTAAGAGAATTACCCTACTCATGATCTCAAACTAGCAGTTGTTGTGTTCGCCTTAAGGATTTGGAGGCATTATTTATATGGGGTACATGTTGATGTGTTCACATCAAAAAGAGCTGGGAATATGTATTCTCGCAGGTAAATTTGAATTTATGCCTAAGAAAATGGTTAGAGTTATTGAAAAACTATGACATAAGTGTTTTGTATCATCTGGGCAAGGCCAATATAGTGACAGATGCCTTCAGTAGGTTGTCCATGGGTAGCGTTGCTCAGGTTGAAAATGATAAGAAGAAGAGAGTTTAGGAAGTTCATCAACTTGCCAGACTATTCGTCCATTTGGTTGATTCAGTTGAGGGTAGTGTGTGGGTACAAAATAGTTTGGAATCTTCTTTGGTTGCCAAAGTAAAAGAAAAGAAGGATATTGATTCTAGTTTGGTTAGGTTAAATGAGTCTGTCAGAGACCAGAAAGTAGAGGTTTTCTCCCAAGAGGGAGATGGTGTGTTGCATTTCTAGGGTAGGCTATGTGTGCCATGTTTAGTTGTCATGAGACAACGGATTCTTACTGAAGCACATGGTGCATGTTACTCTATTCATTTAAGGGCTACTAAGATGTACCGTGATTTATAGGAAATCTGTGAGTGGAGTAGGATGAAGAGAGACATTGTAGAGTTTGTAGCTAAGTGCTCTACTTGTCAACAGGTTAAGATTGAGCCCCAAAAGCCTAGTGGTTCAATGCAGGAATTTAGTATCCCCACTTGGAAGTGGGAGGAAGTGAACATGGACATTGTGATGGGTTTGCCTCATACTCATCATCAGCATGATTCAATTTGGGTCATTATGGATAGGATGGCTAAGTCAACCATTTCCTACCAGTGCATACTTCCTATTTAACTGATGATTACCCTAAGCTCTACCTTAGAGAGTTGTTTAGGTTGCATGGTATTTCGTTGACCATCATTTCTGATAGAGGTACTCAGTTTACTTCTCACTTTAGGAATGCCTTCCAGAAGGGTCTTGGTACCCAAGTTCACCTCAGTATCGTCTTTTACCCTTAGATGGATGGTTAGGAAGAGAGGACAATTCAGACCCCAGAGGATATATTGAGAGAATGTGTCCTCAATTTTTAAAGGTACCTGGGATAATCACTTACCTTTGATCTAGTTCACATACAATAACAACTATCATTCCAGTATTCAAATGGTTTTCTTTGAGGATCTATATAGAAGGAGATGTAGGTCTCTAATTGGTTGGTTTGATATAGGTAAGTCTGCGTTGATAGGGCTTGACTTGGTCTTTGATGCTTCAGAGAAAGTCCAGTTAATCAGGGAGAGGCTTAAGACAACCCAAAGCCGACAAAAATCCTATGCTAATGTGAGGAGAAGAGACTTTGAGTTTGAGATTGGTGACTTAGTCTAGTTGAAAATCTCTCCCATGAAGGGGGTAGAGAGGTTTGGTAAGAAGGGGAAGCTTAGTCCCTGGTATGTTGGCCCTTACAAAATTTTAAGCCATTTCGAAAAGGTAGACTATGAACTTGAGTTTCCTACAGACTTAGCATCAGTGCACCCAGTAATTCACATCTCTTTGATAAACAAGTATATTGGTGACCCAACGGTTGTAGTCCCCTTAGAAAGTGTAGATTTATAGATTACTCTCTCTTATGAAAAAGTTCTAGTCGAAATCCTTGATCATCAAATTCACAGACTAAGGAACAAAGAAGTTCCCTTAGTCAAAGTTCTTTGGCAAAACCAGTCCGCTGAGGGAGCCATTTGGAAAGCAGAAGCTTACATGCAAACAAAGTACCCTCATCTCTTCTCCTCAAACTAAGACTCAGACTAAGGCAATAGTCTTTCTTAGATTTATGCTGCTTTATACTCAGTTCCAGCTGCATATCATTCTCATGTTATTTATACATTCACGAATCAGTTCGGTCATGTTTTATGTTTCAAAATTCAGTCATGTTTCAGTTGTGCATATCAGTATATTATAGTTCCTTAGTGGTCTTAGTTTAGTTAGCCTCATTCGAGGATGAATGTTCCCAAGGGGGAGATATTGTAAGACCCCATAAAAATCCTATTCCATTTCAATCTTATATTGAATGCAAACAAAAGGGGGGGAGGTCTAAAACTTAGAAAACTTAGCTAAGTGTTAGAGACTTAGTCTCACTTTTGGCCTCTAAACTTAGACGATTTTGTTATCGACCTTCCTGACCATAAAAGGTTAGATTCTAAGTTGATTCATGATCATGGTTGCCTATAGGTCATCTTAGGTGAGTTTTAAATTTTTTAAACGACGTTTGAGGCATGTTTAGATGATCAAAATAGTGACCCAATGCGATTAGGCCGTGTTTGTTCGAGTACCATATTAGTATCAGCAATGCGGCGTGTCGTCCATCGCGTCTGGTTAAACGATGTTGTGCATCGGCTATAACATCACTGGGCATATTTTGTTCAATAAGTTATGAGTATGTGAGGGTATTGAGTCATTTTCCCCTATTTTAGCCCACCTATAACATGAGATTAATGATCCAAAAGAGAAAATTTACTCATCTTTTCACAAAATTCTTTCAAGAACAAAGCCTTAATTTCTTCAAGCCCAAGTTCAAGCTTCAAGCAATCACCAAAATATTACACGAATTCAACTACTAAGGTATATTAGGTGTTCATCCTTGGGTCCCTTCCACCCTTTGAGTCCAAGAACCTTTTTCAAAGCTTAAGTTATGAATTCGCATAATTTAGATCATATTATGTCCATGTATATGTTGTTGTTTGGGTGTCAAGTTAAGAATATATAAATTTTAAGTGAAATAAACTAATGCGTATGTTGATTGATGTAAGTACCATGTCGAACCCCTAAATTGTGAATTGAATGTTGTAGTCATGATATGTTAGCATGTTGTTCATTCCCATGTACAAGATTATGCCTTCCAAGTGATTGACAAAATGTCTAGATGAGCGAGAGTTGAATAATGATTATTTCCTATGCTTTTAAAATTATGGTATGGTCCTATTGTCAATGATATTGAAACCTAGGGTTATAATACCCAAAATATAGTTGTTTACTTTACTTTCAGTAGTTATAAAAGGGTCCCTGTCGTATGTTGAGCAGTAATACTAGGTTCGATCAATCTTTGCCTAGTCTAGTAATCAGTGTCAGTTCAGTTGAAAGTAGGATTCAACACTGAGCGAACCCAGGGACGGGGGCATTCCTACCAGGTTAGGATGTGAACCTTAGTAGCAGTCCCTAAGTTACAGAACTACATAGCCAGCGTAGCTGGATATGTCTTCCTTCCAGACTAGGGTTAACATACATACATACATATATATATATATATATATGTCATGAGTTTTCCTGCCAGATTAGGGTTGACCCAACCATTGTTAGTAACCCATGGTACGGTACTAACACCCTTTCAACTAGGGTTATAGGTTGGACCCCAATCAGTCTATATTGGGGCATATCGGTTAGATGATAGATCCCATAGTTTTAGTTCCAGTACTCAGATCAGAATTTGGTTCAGTCTTACTTGACTATAGCATATAGTTTATGAGTTATTCAATTATCAAATTTCAGTAATTTAGTTTACACACTATTTCAAAATTTGTTATGCTAGGTCATACATTCTCCATATTTACAGTTTTCATGCATTATTACTTAGTACCTCATGCTACACATTCAGTCAGTTATTACTCAGGCTCATAAACCCATGCATATCAGCCTAACCTCATTTAGTATACTAGTACAATTCGAAGTACTAATTGCATACTCATTTCCTGCGCTATCATAGTTTCGGATGCTCAAATTTTAGATCGTACTTAGAATTTCCAGTGCATTAGCAGTAGCAGCCGTGGTGAGTCCCATCCTTCGAGAATGAGTTATCTTATATTTATTTATATCATTAGTTCAGTTATCTAGTCAGTCAGAGTTAGTTAAGGGCTTGTTCCGCCAACTCCACAGTCGACCCATTTAGAGGCTTTCAGACTAGTATAAATAATTGGCCAGTTTTTAGTTGTGATTATCAGTCATTTTTATCAGTATTGCCAGTATGTTTCCAGACGTTTTAAAACATGATTCAGTATTGATTTTAGTTTTTAAAACCTTATGGCATTTTAGTTGAAATTTTGCACATGTTGCTTATTAGTTTTTTTTCAGTGCTCACAGTGGGTACCAAATCATGGGTTAGCTTGTGGTCTCTTGGGATCGTAAGAACCGTGTCGCATCTAGGGTGTACTCCTGGGGAATTACAACAATTTATTCATATGTTGATTTTTTAAGTTTATGGTCCAGTCGGGGCCTTATCCCGGCCTAGATAGTTAGTATTCAGTAGAGGCTCCGTGGATGAGTTTTGGTTATTGTATTTTCATAACATTATTGATATAATATGATTTTTAGATTTCCTTAATTTCATCATATCTTTCACACTTTGGTCTATGTATGGATTATGCTTATGATGATATGCTAAGGGGTCTCTCGAACCTTTATGGTTAGAGATGCCCATCACGGCTAGGGCCTCGGTTTGAGTCATGACAAGCTTGGTATCAGAGCATGATACATGTTCCTGAGGTATCTACAAAGCTGTGTCTAGTAGTGTCTTTCTTTTGGGTGTATTGTGCATAATACTTAAAATCGAGATGCTACAGGGCATTTTGGAGTATTTTCCATACTTTCATACTCTAGTTTGTCCGATAGTGTTTTCCATTTGAAAGTTGTTCAATTTCCTTCATTGCTCTAATTTTATTAGCTATGTCTCACTATCGAGATGATACGTGCAAAATCTTAGGGTCTACATGATAGGTCCTTTCTAATTGAGTTATCCATAATGTTATGAAATAGCACAAGGACTTGAGAGGAGTTTGGTAATGTTTCAAAGTATGTTAATTTAAGTGTATGCCCCTATCTATATCCATCATGAATTTGAGCTTAAGAAATGAAGTGTATTAGTCCCTTTCAGGAATCCTTGTTGCAGATGTCATGCTTAAGGGTAGAAATATATAGCAAAATATTGGGACCGTATTTCCATGCGAGTAGTAGTATAATTTAAGGTGTCATAACCTATTGGTAGTAAGATCCTGAAGTTAGTGATATGAATTCATAAGTTTAGAAGTTAGGGTAAAGGTAACTTTTTTGTAAAAAAGTTAGTTTTAGTTGTATAACCCTTGACTGAGGGGTGGTTTGCCATTTTATGGCGATTGACTAATACTATAGCAAGATTTGTAGATTTTATGGTAGTATGTGGAAGAAGTGATTGGCTATTGTTATTATTTGTTTAAAATAAGGAAGCAACTTAGAATGGATAGTTATGGTGGTTGTAGAACTCATTTATAGGTTGTGAATAGAAAAGGGTAGGTTAGCCAATAAGTTATGTGTAGAGACTCATTGGTATTTATGAAATTTTGAAGGTAGTTGTGATGCATGCATGGGTAAGTAGATATGATGTGAGAAGGTAGAATATGCTAATAAATTGTATGGATTATGATATAAGATTAAGATCAACTATCCTTATTATATGACTTTACCCCCTTGATTCTCTTTTCTTTAGTGGTGGTAAACTAGTACAACATGTAAGAAGGTGTTTAGTAAATTTTAAGGTGTGGTAGTAATGTTGTGGAGAGGATGATCTTGTAGGTCGTAGTTAACTGAAATAAGGAATTTAGGTAGATTTCTCTATTCGGCGGACTAGTATAGTATATGGTGTGTTTCATTGGTGGTACACGATTGGTGCTAGGCACTAGGCTTGAACTTTGGATGTGGATTGTGGCGATAAGAATGTTAACTCAATATTTGTGATGCAAAATTTTTAGGAATGAAGTAGTAGGTTTGATACAATATGGGAAAGAGCCTAGGTCGAAAACTTATAAAAATTCTAAGTAGAAAAATATGATATATATGGGGGTTAGTGTTGGGGCAATGAGTTGGTAACATCCCAGGTGTTTGTGGAGTCCAAATTGTGCTTAAAATGAGCTTAGGTGGTCCTTACATTAAGTATAGAAAATCCCGAGATAGGTTCTAATTCATTGGGGAAAGCTTGGGCATAGAAGATAGGTTGTGCATCACAAAAGGGGTGAGTTTGCATTAGCTTTATGCCATAGACCTCCCTTCCTTCATCGGTGGAACATCATTTTAAGAGTGCTTTGAGGTTATTTAGGTGTTTTTATGTCCTATAGACCATCAATCATTTTATAACCCATTTTTACCATTAAAACTTTGTATTCTCTCGAAAAGGCCGCTCTTCATTCCCAAACTAAGCTTGAAAGGAAGTGGGGTTAGAGTTCAAGCTTGGAGTCTAGAGAAAGTTAAGAGTATTTTACTTGGGAGGAATGTCTTAGAAAGAAGTTAGTACTTTTCCTAATAGTGTATTAGGGTGAGCCTAGGATTCATAGGAGTAGTGATACCCTCCCTCCTTGCCCCCCCTACCCTCACCCCCGCATGGTGAGATTTATGGATATAGATGTGATGAGAGAATTCTGTTAGTCTAGGATGGTGACTTTGATATAAGGGGGAGGTGGTGAACTAATGTAGGTCTTGAATTTTCTCGTATTGGCAACTTTTAGGGAAGAGTCATGATAAATCTATTCCTATTTAAGCAAACTCCTCCTACTTCAAATTAATGAGGTCATTCTACTAATGTCTTATGTATTCAAGTCATGCCTATGCCTAAGGTTTGAATTATCTATGCAACTTATGTCATGTTCTGACCTCCAAACTAAAAGCAATGATGTCTCAATAATCTAACTTTCCAAGTATTCAAGCTTTATGTTATGATGCTCATGATCCATAAATCCATGTCTCATATTATGCTTAGTTCTAAGAAACTATGCTTTTTTATATGTTACTGATTTATTTTATGTCGGGTCTAGCCCAGAGAAATAAGGTGTACGCAAACTCATGGTCATTCTCAACTCTTAAAATAAGAAGTTATAGCTTCAAGAAACAATCCTTGTCATATTTCTTGAATATATGAATCGTGGCTTTATGTTATATAACTCGTGATATATGTGCTCATGTTCTTACTGTGGTCAATCCTAAGAACTCATGTTGTATTGTTTTTATGCCCTAATGACTCTCTACTTATGATCCAGACACTTGATATATGAAGCACTTCATGTCTATTGTATCATATCTTTATCTCATGTCCCACCTTGAGTAGTGCAATAAGTATAAGTTACAATCAAATAGTGTTACTCCCATTCATGATGCTTATGCTTGGGTCCCTCAATGACCTTCCAATGATAGAATGATAATGGTTATGAAAGTTTTGAAATATTTTAGGTAAGAGATTAGATGTTTATTATGGTTTTTAATTTTGTTTGACTACTTGAGCTAAGGTTATAGTTAAAGAGGGAAGAATGAGATGAACTTTTGTTATGTGGAATAGTTATGAAGGAGGAATATGTAACAAAAATGTTTATGAGAGTGATTAAAGTTGTTGGGTTTTAATGGGGAGATCCATAAAGTGTGTAGTAAACATAGGCTTGAATGTTGTGATTGATGAAAACACAAACCAATGTGCTATGTGGTTAGTGCTCCTTTATTGAAGACCTGAGGTTGTTTGATCTAGTGATAAGATAAAGTGATATCCTTAAAGGGACATAAAGTATAGGGTCCCACAACTTAACATTTCTCCTTTAAACTCCGGGTTAGGCTTTAACATGGAAGTACTAGGCAGTGGGACTCGGAATCTTGTAGTTTGGTATGTTATAAGGAATTGTAAGTTAGAAATGATGAAGTGCGTTGCTCGTGGTAGAATGCATAGTTGAGAAGTGTTCTTAGACATAAAGGCTATTCATTATATCATTTAAGATGGAGAGTACATCTATTTCTATGTCCGGTGAAATCTTATTTCATGTTAGTACCAATGTAAATAAACACCTAGGGTCACCAGATAAACTTATGCTTTATATTGTGATGATTGTGATCCCTAGAACTCATGCGCAAAGTCATCTCTGTATCAATTCTCATCATCTCACTCTTCGTGCTTACATGATTCACTTGGTGATGTCACCAAGATCTTATTGAATTCCCATGTATTTTTCATTGAGGGGAAATTCCTAGGGTGAGTTTATATCCTTTATATACTTCTACAGTTCAACAAGTTCCCACCCATTATTTGAGTACGAATGATCCTAAGGGGGGATAATGTAACACCCCACATTTTTGGGCTAGAGTTAAACCATTTGTCCTACGTATATAGACCTGAACCCAATGGTTTCTACTTAGAAATAAGTTTGAATTGTGATTACTTAGGGTGGGAAAATCTTCGGAGATGGATTTAAGTCGTAAATATCTCCTAGCTTAATGTTAAGTTGAGCACTGTCCTGTCTATCGAATTCTAGTATATGATTTTTCTTGGGTCAACTTCCAATGACCATTACTACTATAATATAAGGTGTTATGTGGTCCATTATATATCAAATTAAATGTCTTTGAGTCATCTTTCTAACGTAACTGACCTTTTGTCAATCCAAGTTCTGAATCAAATGTTATGAGTGTTTTAGTGAGACACTGTCTCAGGTCCGCTTTGGATTTGCGCCACGAACCTTAAGGTTTACTTTGGGTCCGCGCCGCAAACCCTCAGGTTCGTGATGGGGCGGTACCGCAAACCCCTTCTAGGCATCAAAGAGTGTTCCATTTTGATTTAGTTTTAGGGCATTGATGTCTTTTCATACCCCTAAACCTTTCCCAACTCTTTATGGGCAAATATAAGGTCTAAAAACACGTTATATCACCTCACAAATATCACTAATCACCTTTCCTTAAGCAAGAGAGGGTAAACTACCTAAGGTTGAGGATTTTAAGCTTCAAGGGTTAGTTTTCCCAACATTCTCTTCGATTTCAAGGTATGTGGGACTATCCTAACTTACATGGGCGTAAGTTGAATATTTTTAACAAGATTTAAAGTATATATGTATGTATGTATATATATTGGGTTTTGAAATTGTTGAAGAGCATGCATCATGAACCCATTTTTGATGAAATCATGTATTTACTAGAGTTTTTTTTCATGAACTTGAGTTATACTCATGTGTACATATGTTATGATTTTTGAAAAGTGATTTAACAGTATGATTTACAAAATTCCCCCACTCATGATGAAATTTATGATCTTAATATGTCATGAATTGTGAAATGGGTTTGAGAGCATGGACTATAAGTCCCCTTATTCGATCATGAGATTTATGTGTGACCAGTGTTGGGGCTGCTTTATGAATAATGATATTTCTTGAGTTATAATGCCTCTTTATCTATTATGCATTGTTATTTTATTTGTTTTCAATGAGGAGATTCTTATTAAAAAGGCTCTTGTGTCCCAATGAAGAAATTGCATGTGATTGATGAAAGAATTGTCCACCAAGTGTTAAAGTCTTGAAAAGAGAGTGTTTTGCATAAGTTTTCATATTATTTTGAAATAAAGAATCTTATGTGATATTTAAATCTTTTAGTGGTCATTAATATGTTTTTGAATGAGAAGGGCCATGAATTTGATATGATATGATATGGCTTGCAAGTCTAGGTATGAAGATACCTATTATGGACTTCACTAAAAATGAAAAAAATAAATATTTTGAGCATGAAATATGATTTTTAAAGGGCTAAAATTGGGCTTAAAGAGTGTGATATGGTTACCTGAAGAAGGCATTTGAGTGAAAGGGCTCATTGCTGAAAATCGTGTTTTGCCGATGCAGGATTTATGATATGTTATCCTAAATGGAAGGATAATTAGGACATCTCACATGGGGGTATACTAGTTTACGTACTCCAATTCTTCCAGTAAACTTGGATTGGGGTCTCGACCGTCGAGTCAAGGGCGTATTCCATATAGCCCATGGAATTTTAGAAATATAGGGTATGCATGAATTGAAGCTCTTCATATTATGACCATGTGTTTTAATCCTATGTACACATAATATGACCATCATCATATTATGACCATCATCATACTGTTAAATCATTTAACAATTGAAGAGCTTCAATTCATGCTTAAAACACATGCTTAAAACCATGTGTTAAAGCTCTTCATTTAACAGTTCATAATATGAAAAGTATAATCATTACAAATTATTTAACGAGGAAAAAAATTCAAGATCACACACTCTAGAGGACAAAAGTTAAAGAATGAATATTTGAAGGACAAAAATTTTAAAATGGACAATTTAGAGACACTAGCCATAATTTTCTTTCTTGTGGAATGAATATAAAAAGCAAAGGACTCTAAAACTAATACTTATATGTGCTTTTTTTTTTATCAACATCAAATTTATTTGTGTTATTATCTGTACATGAAATTTAAAAAATAAAAACATAATTTAATTTTGTGATATTTGCTGAGATATATTAATTATTGTTATTTAGTTTAGCTAAGACTTAGGAAGTATTCATTATAGAAGACTCATTGATAGCACCAGCCAATGATGCTGATAAATAACCAGATAAGAAATCACCATTTTAGTATGACTTGATTCTGACAGATGGAAAAATAGCAAGATAGATTGATTCTACTATGTAAGCATTGATAAAAACCTATAGACGATAGACAAATAAATCAATAACAATAATTGAGAAACCTGTCATTTTATCTATATGGGTCTCTGTTCCTAGCATCTAGTCGATGTTTTTATATAACGATCAAACTATCAAAAGAAAATTGGGTGAAGACTAGAAGGGAAAGCTTAAAAGATGTTGTCTTTTTCATTATACAAAAGAAAATTCATCTTAGTAGACCAAATTTAAACAATGGCTTGCAACTATTTTAACGAACAGTTCAGGACCGATGGTGTTCTTTAGGATAGGAACTTCTTTCAAGAACTTGCAAATGCTAAATTGAATCTTTCAGATGTTGTATGTAATTTTCTTATCTCTTCTATTATTTTTTAATTTATTTTAAAACAATGTGCTTCAATTGTATTGATAAATTAATTTTATATTTTTGTAGCACATTGATGGATGTCTTTATAACCTTAGAAAGAAATATTACTACCACATTGCATATTTCTCCCCAAATATAAATTTCACGACAACTGATATGACTTTCGATGGTACAATTGAAACAATTTACAAAATACTTAAGAATCCTATTTTTCATTAATAAAATGTGAATTCTTCTAAGGAATAGTTGATAAACTAGGGTAAATGCATTCAAGTTTCTACTTTAACTTCATGGTCATATGTTGACAAAGTATTTATGTCAATATGTCTATTCAAAGCCAGTAAAGAATTAAAATCAACTCATTATCTCTTGGGTATGTTGAATTATACCTAAAAAGGGCATTGATATATACTACTCGTACTATTATTAAAGAAGGATGGCACTAGATCAATGAATCTAGCTAAAAATTTAAATGTTACTTCCATACTTACTGGAAGAATTGTATTTGTCGAATACACATCAAAGTTATGAGGATGATTTGTTGGATTAGGATGTAATACAATGATTTCAACAAGTCTAAAAAAATGCTTCATATGTTTAACCAAGATTCATCAATCTAGTGTCATCCTTCTTATCATTGTACAAGTAATATAGATCAATGATATTTTTGTTAAGATTCAGCACACCTAGAAGATAATATGTTGATTTTAGTTCTTTATTGATTTTGGGTAAACTTATTGTGAGAAACACCTTGTCAATATGTGATAATGAAGTCAAAGTAGAAACTAGAACACATTTATCGTAGTTTGTCAATTGTTCCTCATAAGAATCCATGTTATATCTATACAATTACACTTCATAAACATTTTTAAACTGTTTTAATTGTACTATTGAAGGTCATATCATTTGTTGACTTTATCTTTAGGGAGAAATATGCAATATAGTAGCAATATATCTTTCAAAGATAATAAAGACACACATCAGTGTGATGCAAGAACATAAAATTAATTATCATTAACAAAATAATTAAAGCACATTGCTCTAAAAGAACAAAAAAAATAATAAAGAGACAAGAAAACACATAAGGAATCTGAAAGAGCTAATATAGCATCTACAAGTTCTTGAAAGAAGTTTCTATCATGAAGAACACCATTGATCCTAAACTGTTCGTTTGAATAAACTACAAGATATTTCTTAAATTTGATTTTCAAAGACAGATCTCTTATATAATGAAAAAGGACGTCTTACAAGTTTGCTCATCTAATGTTAGCCCGATTTTCTTTTGATAGATGGATCCTTATATGGAGACATCAACCAGATGGTAAGAGTAAAGCTCTTTTAGATGAAATGAAAGGTTTCTCAATTATAATTGTTAGTTTATTTTTTTGTCATTTATTAGTGTTTACCAAAATTTGCATAGTAGAATCAACCTGTCTTGGTATTTCTACATTCATCTAAACAAAGCCAGACTGAAATATCAATTTATTATTTAATTTTACACCAGTATTATCGCTCAGTGCTATCAACAAGACCTATTAAAGAAGCTCGAAAGAAGATGCTTCATTAATTCTAGTATGGGAGGTTTGCCCCCTCTTTAAAGCCTACTCAAATTTTTATCACAGAAGATTCAACGTGTGAACCTCTTTGTGCATCCGCAAGTTGATTTTCCTCCTGCATGTTTAGAGGTGACAAATGGATTGCTCCACTACAAAAATCTGTAATAATATTATCAAAATCATAACCTATTACTTTCTTAATTGAGGTGACAATACTATCATCACCACCTAGACATAAAATGGATTCAACTAAGTATTTCTATACTTTGCTTTGTATCTACAGCTTCACCAACTTCACTTAAAACTCCATTAACTTCAATCATGCCTTCATTTATTTTTTGGCAGCTACAACTTCAGCAAATCTGTCGCTATAACTTAACCTTCGAGAATCATGGTATAGTACATGATTTGAATAAGCATTGAAATTCTCATCTACTCTAACTAAAAAATTATTAGTTCTAGATGTACCACCTATACCTCTAGATACGAACTACATGTCCAAAGTTAATCAATGGAATTTGACGTTAAACAAACCCTCCATTACCATCTTGATGTGATTTAGAAGTTTTAGCATTGAAAGAACTATTCAATTTCTTATTATTTACTCATACACTACTGTTTAATGAAAAGTTTTTAAAAACCTGGTTGAGCATGCCATGTGTTTTCCTGCCTGTCCAAAAAGGTGCAAAACCTCCTTTAAGTCCAATCACCACATCCATCTGATCAAATAAATTACTTCACTCGCATTCATTCAAATCTTAAACATTTACTTTCCCTTATATTTAAACATTAATTTTTGTTTCTCAATCTCTCTCACAAACTCTTTAACCCTATATGTTCCCTATCGTATTTATAACTCTCTTCTCTCTTCTTAAATTTTTTCCAAGTAATGACTTCACCATGTCACAATCACCCCATTCCTCTCCATATTTGAATAAACCTAAGGTACATTCGACCGACTCTTCCTCATCTCCCTCTAACTCTGAGATCCAGATTGACTAGTGTCTCTTTCTCCAGCGCAATCAAGTAATCATTTATTTAAGTCACCAATTGCTCTTGTATTTGAATGATCTTTGTTCTAGCCTTCTTAATCTTGGTACTTATAAATTTAAACTCAGCGTGATCTAGCTTCTTCATTAGTGGTTATAACCATCTCAATTTGAACCAAATATTCTTCATTGGACACTTATTTAGCTTCTATTGCCACACACTATCAACTAGGCTTAGGAAAGAGGCATGCTCACACAATGCAATAAAAAATTTAAAAGAAACAATCAAACATTTTAGGTCCTTATATGGTGAGAGTCATGGGACAGTGATCCGAAAAGAGAGGCATACCAAATTCAATATTGGCATGACCCCACTGCATCAAACAATCAGAATTACCAAAGGATCTGTCAAGTCTACTATATTTTCTAGAATCACTTACTTTTTTACTTTTTCATGTATAATATTCTCCTTGCCATTGGATTTCTATCAGTCCAATATTCTATATATAATCACGAAAACTCTAAATTTTCACTTTTGTAACTGGTGCCCCTGCAAGCCTATCTTATGCATTCAAAAGAGCATTGAAGTCTCTTATCACTATCCAGGGTTGGCTAATACCTTGATCAAGGATAGATAGATCTTGCCATAAGTGTTTCCTCTGCGCCAATGTATTAAAATTATACACTACTGTGAGAAACACTTTCCATCTTCTAGCTTTATCTATAAATAAACAGTGCAAAATCTGAAGCGCGGTAGTAAGGATCTGTACATCATATCCATTAGTATTCCAAATCTACCAAAGTCTTCTATTTGTAGAATTCTTGTAATTATGATCAATCCCCCAACCCGGGGAAATGATTTTGAGTCTATTCTTCGTAATATGGTGTTTAATCTAGTTGTAAAATGAGTCCAACAAGCTTTATTCTATTACTTTATGTATAGTTCTTAAACTCATTTTGCTTGTATCTCTTATTCACACCACCTAGGTTCCAAAATAGGCACTTCATTCATAGGTTGGTGCACTCCCACCCCTATCAGTAGAGAGATAAACAAGTTTACTCCTCATATGACTCATGACACCTACTTTCAATGGCATAGTGGTTAACATAGGAAAATTAGCTAGAGAGGATTCAGTATTAGGCCATTCTGCATTAGGTTGGAGGCTAAGTTGTTTAACACCACTAGTATTAGAAGTAGATTGACTAGCCTCTACTATATTATGTTTCTCACTTTCCTTCTCCTGAACCTATTTATTCTTACTGGTTTGCATACTTGACTCAGTTGTGCCTAGCTTTTCAGTAGAGCATTGCCCTTGGTTAGTGTCTTGTGTAGGAACTTGTGATTTATCAGGTTGAACTCTTCCTCTGTATTGACATGCATGTATCACTGGCTTCATAGGTCGTCGTTTCTTTGATGGAATCATTAGAGTATATTATAATTCTTCTTTGGAAAGATATTATCACATTCTTTCATTAGTTTAAATGTTTTTTAATCTTCAGTATGCAATTAAGAAGTCTTAATCTAATATATCATATATCTTGGGTATACAAATATATTTCATTAAAAAAATACTAATTTGTCATATCTTGTTCATTATTCGTAGAGTAACTGATTTACCTTTGACAAATTCATAAGTTTTGACAATAGTGAACTTCAATTTGTCAACTTCTCTTTGTTATCATGGATAAATGACAAACTTAATATATGAATATCTTTCATGAACATAAGAATTTGACTACTTTGATGATTAACAAATTAGATAATTGTAAATACATATACAACATAAACACTGGGTCATTTTATGAATGTCTATGACTTTAACATTCTAGTTTGACCTTTAATATGATTATTAACAAGCTATCAACATTAATATAGATATTCTATATATTTACATGACTTAATCATTCTAATTTTTGTCTACTTTGATGATAAACAAACTATATCAGCATAATATTATACATAACAATAGACAATAAGTAATTTTATATATGTACAAATTCTAAACGTTCTAATTTGGCTTGATACTATTATCAATAAGGCATGTAATTGAAAAAAATATTTAACACTTAAAAAACTTGACAATGTTAATTCAATTCTAATAGAGGTAACAACTTATTGATCTCATTTCGATATAATTTTATCTTTTTTATATTCTGTGAATAGAAATTGTGGGTTTTAGGAACAAGAATCATTCTCTTTCTTTAGTTAGATCCCAACATGAAGTATCAAAATTTATCCCAAAAAAGCCTTCATGATTTCTTAAATGTTTGTCCTAATATATTTTTCTCCAGTCAACCATAATGGCAGCGCTAAAAAATAATATGCCATAAGCAATAAAATATCTATATGCATAATAAACAAATGATTATTTCATGAGCAGAGATACTAGTTCAAATTTCAGGCTCTAATACCATATGTACGCATAGATCTTTACGCTATCACATAAATTTAACATATTCAGATCATGAGCATGATAATATTATATAGAATTCATCATAGAGAGCATACCTAATGAGTCATTATAATAGCAGAAGAACAGAATTGTAGATAAATTAATTTCTCCATTTGTCCTACCTTATGTTACAACAACTTTGGTGGTAGAAAAATTTGAGCGCAGAATTAACCCTAATAGGTAGAGAAATACCAATTTATATGGATTAATATTTAATCTGGTACATCCATCAAGCAACCCAATAAATGGATGAGATTTATCCATTATTAGATAGAGAAAATTTTACACGACATAATTAATTTATGATATGTAATTATCATTAGCATCTACTCCCTCCATTCGTTTTTATTTTCTCTTTTTTATTTTTAGAGTGAAATGATATAAATTTTGACCAACATTTTAATTTGTATATTTTAAATCAAATTGGAAAAAGAAAAATTGCAATTTATAGTATTTTTCATATAGTTTATAAATATCTTAATTTTAATTCTAATAAAATAAATTCATCTAATCTAAGTTAGTTTTGAAATTTAGTCAAATTAACTTACGAAAAAGGAAGGGTGCAAATAAAAAGATGAGGAGCTTACAAAAATAACCTATGTTTCAGCAAAATGAGAGTATTCCTAGCCTAACTTTCAAAATCACAATTTATAGCCTTTCTTTCTCTTTTTTTTCCTTTTCTTTTTCATTTCTTTATTTTTTTTCCTCTCTTATATCTCCAGCTCCTATTTCTCTTTCTTTCTTTTTTTAGTTTTTGTTTTTTTTTCCTTTTTTCTTTTTTACTTTTAATCCTAACTTTCAAAATTACAATTTATAGCCTTTCTATTCTTTTTTTTCTTTTTCCTCTCTTGTATCTCTAGCCTCTATATGTATTTGTTCTTTTTTTTTTTTTTTGTTTTTTGTTTTTTTTTTAATTCTTTTTGTACTTCATTTTTTTCTTTATTTTTTTCTTTTGTGGTTATATTTTATATTACATATTTTTTTTTGAACTATCGAAAAATATGATTACATTGGGTGCAAGTCGTGGATGATGATCGGTACATCATAACCGCTCATTGTGTTTGTATTCATCATCATTTTTTTCCTTTTCCTCTTCTCCTTTTTAACTTTTAAAATTTTTTCTATTTTTGTTTTCTTTTTTCTTTATTCGATTCGTTCTTTTCATTTTTTCTCTTTTCTATCTCTTTCTTCCCTTTTCCTTTTCTATTTTTTCTTTTTTGTGTTTTTTTTCTTTTTTTTCTTTTTTTCTATTTTTATTTCTTTTTGCTTTTTTTTTCTTGTTTTTTTCTCTTTTCTATCTATAGCTTATATTTATTTTTATTTTTTGTATTTTTTAATTTCCTTTTGTTAATTTTATTTTATATCTTTTGTATTTTTGAAAAATATGACTATGTCGAGCACAAGTTGTAGGTGACAACAAAAATACCTCAATCACTTATTATATTTGTATTCGGATCATCATTTATACTTTTGCATTCATTGATACAATTATATTTGCATTTTATAGTTCGTGGCTGTATTTGTATTTTATAGTTCACATTTGTATTTTTATTTTGTAATTCTCACTAGTATTTGTATTTTATAGTTCACACCATCATTTTTATTTTTATATTCATTGAAACAATTGTATTTATATTTTATAGTTCGGGCTTGTATTTGTATTTTATAGTTCATATTTGTATTTGTATTTTATAATTCAAATTTGTATTTGTATTTTCTAGTTCTCACCATCATTTATATTTTATTCAATTTGCACTTATATTTTAAAGAACTATTGTATATTATATTTTATAGTTGACTACATATTGTATTTGTATTTTATAGTTTTATTATATTTTTATTTATATTTTATTTTTGTCTATGCACTTGTATATTTTAAAAAACTATTTTGTATTTGTATTTGTAAATTGACTACATATTGTATTTGTATTTGTAATTTCACTTGTTTCATTTGTTTATATTTGAATTTGTAATTGACAATATCATTTATATTTTTAAATAATTAAAAAATAATTGTTATTTTTCTTTCTACGAACACTCGTATTTATATTTATTTGATACAAATTATATTTTATTAATACAAATTGAACAATACAAATATAAATGATAAATTATAAAAATACAAATGTTAAATTATACAAATACAGATGTTACATTTGTATCAAATGATACATGTTTATACAACTTGAATCGTATGCATACAAATTATACTTGTTTATGCATAAATACAAATGATAAACTTGGCATATAAATACTAACAATACATTTGCATTGAATAACACATTGCATATTATATATTTTAGACTCAAATAAATATAATTAAATCATATATTTATTTGTATACAATTACAAAGGATAAATTAAATTCACAGCTAAACTATTCAAGTATAAATATAAATTTATTAAATATATAGTATGATATATCTATCTATCTATCTATCTATCTATATATATATATATATATATATATATATGAAAATATATAAAATATAAACTACGACAACAAAAAAAATGAAACAAAAGAAAAAAATACAAAAAAATAAATAGGATAAAAAATGACAGGAAAAAGAAAAAACGAAACAAGAACGTAAACAGAGAAAAGAAAATAAAAAAGGCTGCAAATAAAAAAGAAATTAAAAAAAAGATGAAAAAATGAAAATGAAAAAAAAGAAAGAAAATATAAAAAACTGAAAAAGAAAAAAGAAACAAAAAAGGAAAAAATGGAATAAAATAAAAAGGAAAAAAATTAAAAAAATAAAAGAAGAAAAAAAGTGAAAAAGAAACAGGAATACAGAAAGATAGAAAATCAAGGGAGAAAATAAAGGAGAGAGCCTATGAATTGTATTTAATTGTCAAGAGAAGCTCTGAATTGTAACTAATTAAAACTTATGCTAAATACGGTAATTAGGGACTTACGTTTTCTAACTCATGTAGTGGAGGGAATAATGTTTAAAATAATTATTATTGTAGCTAATCTTTTTATTTGGAAGAAAATGATAATTACACGCCCCTAATTAAAATTTAGCGGTAACATTAGGCATTTCCAGAATACACAATCAAGGGAGATTCTTTCTCCAATATTGCAATCACAATTGTTGCACGCTATTTGCCCCATTTAATCATGACTCCTTTGATATAAGTAACGTTTTTGATAGTTATTTTTGGTTAGTTTTTCTTGTATAAATGTATATGTATTTCATTGTTTTTTCTTCTATTTCAACCTCAAACAATGTCAAGAATTTCATTATTTTTTCTTCTATTTCAATTCCAAACAAGTGAAGTTGTGCACATGAAAAAGGACGCTAAGATTGCTCTTGTATAGTGATCAATCTGTAACAAAACCAGCTCCAAGTATCCAAGAATTTAATTGGATTTTTAAAAGAGGTTATTCAGATTACAAGAAAAAACAAATCAAGAGTAATGTGCTTAATAAGATCCAAAAAGTTGTTGGTAGGCTTTCTGTAGGTTGTGCTAAAGAATCTTCAGCTGCTAAGTACTATTTATAGTTTTTTTAATTAAATCTTTGGGCTCATCACTCTTCAATTAATTCCTTCTTAAGTTTTAGTACTTTAAGAGTTCTTTAGTTACCCTAAAAAGTTTGAAGGAATTGCATCAATGGCATAGCAATATGCCACGGTACAGGTTTAAGGACGCATGAAAAATAACTTTGATCAAACAGACATGGAACATAATTAACCCTTAGCATCATAAAATAGACAAGTCATAAATATCCACCTAGATTAGTTTGCGCTTCCAAACTCATAGTCTTCTCACTATCTTATGGAAAAGGAAAAACATAACATTATACTATTGCACGATAAACACAATATTATACTACTACACCAAGATTCGCTTCTATTTACACTTTTAACTTCCAAAATATTTTAGGCAAATATCATAATCATATAAAAGACCCGTGAGGATCAAGCAAGATTGTAACATTGTACATTAAGCTACGTTATATACAACATTGCTTCGATGATACCTGCTGAAATTTTGTTATCTCTATGGCTACTTTGAGAGATTCTTTATCTTCCAATGTGATAGAGGTTGATTACCATTCTAACCAGTCATAGAGACTTGGACAATATAATCTTGATAAGATGTATTTCAAGCCTCATTCCAGTGATAAGTTTAAGCTTAACTGACTTGAGGTGATTTAGTATCACATCTGAGAAACTTGCAGGAATTTCATCAGTGTGATTCCTGATCGCTTGATCAGGCGGTCTCAACCTATTATCACGATTCACCTTATATATACAACTTGAGTGTTGGGTTGTGGGTTCTTATTCCAACTAGGTGTTTTCTTTTCCTACCCGAGGTATCACAATCAACTCAACTAAATATGTTTTTAACATATTAAAGGTGATATTTAAGATAGGAAAATGGATCAACTAGTGATAGTGCAGGTAGAAAAAGAATACAACTAATAGTTCATATGTGAAACTCATAAAAAATGATAATTCCTATGTTATTGACCTTTATCTCTATGAGTGATGAAATTTGCATCATGGCCCAAGCTGGAGCCCTGGCCTCGATGGCCATCCCAAACAATGAAGGACCAAGAAACCCGTACAATACTATAATAAGCATCATTCATATGAAATAGAAATAGTAAAGATAAACAGACACATAGGGAGAATCTCATAATCAATTCAAATTACATCATGTCATCAAAACATAAACCCAAATCCAATCTAAATCAATATACAAAGCCACTACTGAAACACTAGTTTGTCTAAGCTGGGACAACGACCTCGACTGGACCATGAAACAAATGAAACCAACATATGGTTAAAAGACCTTCTGAAGTAAGGGAGGTTTTGTCACGATCTAAATTTTGATGAAATATGTGAAATTTGTGATTTTGTGTGATTTAACTATTTTACCCATCTTCGTAGTTGCATTATGATATTTTTGGGGTATGGGGGATGATTGACATAGTTTTCTATGCATTTTGGTACCATGTCTATGATATTGTGATTTTTGATGGCTTCGAGTCTTATTTTGGACTTCTACATTTATCTTTTCATTCACATAACAGATGGATGAATGAACTGTGCCAATAAATCTAGAATGATGATTTTAGGGTGGTAATATAGTTGGTGTGCTTTTATGGCTTTTAAATTTTATTTTGTGCCTCGATTTGAAAAAATATGATTTTAGGTTTTGGCGGTTGTCTATGTGAAAACAATATTCTTTTGAAATTTTGATATCGCTGTTGACTTTGGAGTGTCGAATTTAGTATGGTTACATAGTTCGGTTGTGTATATCAATTTCCCAATGAATCATGGGTACCCCGTCAAAGTCCATTTTGGACTTAGAAAATCTGGCGCACCAGATTTCTGGTGCAATCTGGATCACAAAGGGTGAAACTGATTTGAGGAATACATTTTATGCCTTATGCACTTGGTAACCTCGCATGAGTATACATAGCCCCTTTTTAGCCTGATTTTTGTTCATTTTTCATCTTGCCTCTTGAGAGTTAAACCCTAAAATAGTGAAGTTTGTGGGTGCTTGTGAATCTAGATTAACATCTATTTCTTGATTCTCTTACGGATTTAAGATGAGAATTCACCCTTTTTTTATCAAACTTTTTGATTAATTGTTCAAAAACCCTAAAACTTTAGTACTTGATTTAGCCCCAAATTCTAAACCTTTTTACTTGAATAATGTTCTTAATCCTATAATTACTAGTTTTTCTCCGATTTCATCTTTAATACAACTTTGACTCTTGATTTTAAATCAAATTTCAAAGGTTTTACCCAATAAATCTTAAAAATAGTTCTTCTTTGATTTGAACCTCGTTTTTTACTCAATTTAACTTGGGTTTCCAACTGTATATTTCTAAAGGTATGAGAAACATATTTTTAAACTAAATTTATGATTTTGACCTTTTTTTTTAATTCTATTTTGAGGTTCGTTTTGACCTCGAACCAAAGTATGCAATATGGGTATCGCTGGCCTTGTTTTGATGCATAGATTCTATATTTCTTAGTTTTAGTTGATTTTAAGACTATTCATGAGAAGTAGGGCTTTGTAGTTAAAGTGTTGCGAATCAGTTTCGACCCTCAAGGTAGGTTATGGCTTAACTCTTTCAAACTAGGTTGGGTAAGAAATGTTGGTACAAAATACATGTTAAGGGTGGGAACTATCATCATAAATGGCTATCTATGTTTCATGCCTCTGTGGAGGCCTATATGTGATGTAAACATTGAAATTGAGATATTGTGCAATATGTATGACCATGTAGGATCCTATGTGATGTTGATAGCCTGAAATACATGTGAGTAATTTTATTGCATTGTGGAAAATGCCTTTTTGTATACCATTGGCATATTTTGATATATTCATACTTGTTGGCATATGAAATATGTGGAAATTCATGGGTGGATGGAAATAATGAGTGGATATTGGCTCACGTGGTTGTGGAAATATAACAATGTCATTGGTTGTGGAAATATATCATTGTGGTTAATTGTGAAAATAATCATTGTGACTGATTGTGAGCACTACATCTTATATCATACTCATTCCTGAAACAAATGGTACCACCGTGGCAATATCTGAGATACACTGCAACACTTTTTATAAAACCCTTCTCGAGGGATGTATCGGGAAGAAGATATTGTGACACCTTATAAAACCCTCCCCAAGGGATGTGTTGAGAGAAGATATTGATTATTGGATTGTATATAGATTGACGAACCCCTTATGGGTCCCACGTCAGGAGGCTTACCTCTATAGGTATATATGAGGATTGTGTGATGATCTCAGAGGTTGTGCGATGACCTCGTACATCATTATCATCATGATCATACATATTGCACTTGCTTTATTGTGCTTATGTTGTGCTTGTATTGCAATATTGGTTTGTCACCTATCTATTTTTCCTATATCTTGACTTGTTAATGTCTAATTTTTCTATCCTCTTTTATTTCTACTTGGTGGTCTTGATTATACATGTTCTTTGTTTGTTCTGCTTGTATGTGATATTATGTATATTTGTTTCCCTATCTGGTGTATATTTGTTTCCCTATCTGGTGTGTTATGTATTATATGTGGATATTATATAACTATTAGTTCAAGCGGTGTGGGCTACCATTGTGGGATATTTTCTGATTGTCGGTAACGTGCCGTTAGTATGTATTTTGTATGCTTTATTTTCTAGTTTGTTTAGTCATCCTATGATACCTGCTGAGTACAAGTGGACCGTACTCATGCCTACTGTGCCCTTTTAGTGTAGGTCCTATTTCGATAGAGCCCCATCTTGGTTGACTCATGCGATATCTGGTGCCTTTAAGGTAGTGGTTGACTTTTAGGTATCCAGATGTATTCTACTACCTTTATTAAAGACTATGTCCTTACTTTTATATTAGAGACAGTTTCTCTTGTATTTTGGATATTTTATGTATTTTATTTGGATTCGAGTTGTACTAGATACATTTTTATACTGTTAACATCAGGTTTTTGAAGTCTTTCCTCATTTATTATACTTATATGGTTAAGTTTTATGCTAGAAGTATTACTTTAGGGGTATTTCTATCTTTATCCCTTTGTATATCATTTTGGGTGATAGGCTTACTCATCAGGGATCGTCGCGACGAGTGCCATCATGACCTTTGGATTTTTGGATCGTGAAAAATTGGTATTAAAGCCAGGTTTTCATTAGTCTCAATGGTATAAGAATAGGATATCTAATAGAGTCTCACAGATTAGTACTTTGATGTCCATATCTATCTTCGAGAAGCTATAGGATGTCTTTAGGAAACATTCCTCATTTTATTCTTTATCATGTGAAGTTCTTTCATACCTTGTGTTTTAAGTTCTATTTCACTCTTTCTATGTAGATATTGTTAACTAGGTCTCAAAAGGTTAGAGATATGAAGCCTATTTCTGAGAGAGAGTTCAGTCAAGAGGACAGGCCTCGAGTTATTAACATACTCGAGGGAGTAGACAATTTCGTAGATTAGCCCCATCTTGGAGAAGTGCAAGAAGAGTCTCCCCTGAACCTCGTATTAATCAAGTTGGAGGTGTGGGTTCTACTCTAGTTTCTCAAATTTCATCTTCCCCAATTTATAGGAGCTGTTGGTGCATTTGCGAACCCATTTAGAGGGTTATCCTTTGGTTATGTTGGGTATTCCTCCAGTTTAAAGTATGGATCCTCCTGTTGCACCTGCTTCTATTTTGGGTACTCTTGAGACCCCAAGTTCAATTCTTATTTCAGTGTCAACATCTGAGTATGGTGTCCCAAGGTTAGGAGTTCAACTCTTTAGATGGTATCTCAACCTGTTAGATTCACTATGTCTCCCCTTGCTGCGAGTACTGTTATGTCTTCTGAGGATCAAAAGAGGCTTAAGAGGTTTACTCATTTAGATCCTCCTAGATTCAGTGGTGTTGTGGATGAGAATGCCTATGAGTTCCTGATTGATTTTTAAGAGAAGTTGTAATTTGAGATCGCTTGAGTTGTATGGGGTTTCTTATACTACCTATCAGTTGAGAGATGCTGCTCGAGATTGGTGGAGGCCACTGGTTAGTTACAGACCTTTTGATTCTCCCTATATAAATTGGGATCAGTTTACCGATGTATTTCTTAAGAGATTTGTACCTTACAGTCTAAGGGATCAGATGTGTGATGAGTTTGACCACCTGGAGCAGAGCTCTATGACTGTAGCAGAGTACGAGGCACACTTTTATGCCTTGTCCAGACATTTCTATGCTAGTATTTCCACCGAGTCTAAGAATATTTAGAAGCTTATGAAGGGTTAGGATGTCTTTCTTCAGCTGGCTTCATCATAGAATATTGTATTTTGGGTATCTTTTTAGAGTATAGTAGATCATGCTAAGATGACTGAGGGTATTCTTCGGGCATCTCAGGGAGGCACCAAAAAGGTATGCCATTTTGGTGAGTTCACTAGTCAGGTTTCTCATGGCAGAGATTATAGAGGTTCTCATGGATATCAAGATAGGTCGGTACAGGTAACTTTGTAAAGTTTGGGTGGTGGATCTTCTGGTTCAATAGTTCAAGGTGTTCGTCTGAGCCTAGTTGTACCTTTTCTTATTAAGTTGAGCCATAGAGATTGCTTTGTGTGTGATAAGATTGGCCATGCATCTAAGGACAACCCCCATTGTATGATTAGAGCCACTTCTATTTTAGCTATGAGAGGTAGGGGTGCTACCAGAGGTGTGAGGGGCAGAGGTAGTGGAGCTCGTAGAAGTGGTCATGAGACCACTCAGACAGTTGGTGGTCATAGGTAGTGTTATTCTATACCAGCCATATCTAAGGTAGAGGCTTTATATTCTGTAATCACAAGTATCATCCCCGTTTGTTTCAGACCTGCATCTATTTTATTTGATCCCAGATTAACTTTCTCCTATATGCCTATGTATTTTTCTTTCAATTTTGATTCTATTAGTGAGCCTTTTGCTATGTCTATTCATGTATCTACCCTAAAATGTGATTCTTTAGTGGTGGATCGGGTGTACCAAAATTGTGTTATGACTTTTGCTAGGCGTGAGACCTTAGTAGATATTTGATTATGTTAGATATGGTTAATTTTGATATTATTTTGGGTATGAATTGGTTGGATCTTTATCATGCTGTCCTAGATTGTTTTTATAACACCCGGGGTTTTTGACCCTTAGAAAATTTCCTAGTTTTCTGGTTTTTGGACAAGTTATGACTAGGGGGAATGAGATGTACACTAGTGTATGAGTAGTATGGGTTGGTCGTCTGCTGACCAGTGATGGATGGTGGGTTGAATTTGGTTCTTGAAATGGATACGACTTGAGTGGTAGGAGTCGTATTGGTGGATACGGGTTATTCGGTTTGGTTTTTTCCTTCACTTAATCTTATACTTGGAAACTTAAGTTGGATCTGAGTACGACCAGTCGTACCGTGGACTCGTATGGTGGATAGTTTTCAAACCTCTTGTGATTCTATTTTGCCTGGGGTACGGGTTAAGGTTACTAGTCGTATACTTAGGTATGACTTGGTTTGGGTGAGTCGTA
This sequence comes from Capsicum annuum, assembly GCF_002878395.1. Taxonomy (NCBI): domain Eukaryota; kingdom Viridiplantae; phylum Streptophyta; class Magnoliopsida; order Solanales; family Solanaceae; genus Capsicum; species Capsicum annuum. Next base: position 177,757,033 of record NC_061116.1, read on the forward strand.
CCTTGGATAGTATTGGGTCCAAGGAGAAGGCCTAGGGTACAAGTGGTGGGTACCACTTGTATTGGACGGTACGACTGGTATGGTTAGTCATACCCCCTGATGGGATTTTATGTAGTTTAACTGAGGGCAATCTGGACATTTCTCCACTTAACCTAATAAGGTCCCACGACTTTTAACACACTTGGGAGGTATTTTCTCTATTATTATATTCATTAACACTTAGAAAACACTCTTTAATTCTCTCTTATCCTCTCTAAAGTTCTTGGTCAAAGAAAGTTACGGTTTTATCTTAAGGATTAATTTAGGGCTTGTATTGGTGATTTCTCTCCATTATCTACACAATTAAGGCATATAATCTTCCCTCATTGTTAGTTCCAACTAAAGGCATGGTTTTATACAATGTTTTCATGGCATGATTTATTGTATGGTTTTGGGGTTTTCAAATATGTGTTGGGGTTTTGGTTATAAATGTTTGGTTATGGCTTTCCCATATTTTAACTATGTTCTACATATTTAATAGTGGTTTTGGATAATTGGTTGCATGGGAATAGTCACATGGTAATTAGTTTTGGTTTTGGAATTACTATGCCCCCAACATGTTCGATAAAATGCCTACGATAATGCGGTTACTATATTATTGGATTTTTAATGGAACTATTGCATGGTTTAAACTTGGTAATGGAACCCTAAATAGTTTAAATGGTTTGGAATGGTTAAATAGAATGGTTTGATGGTCATAGTTATGGTTAATTGAATATCCTTGTAGGGTACAATGGAATCATCTAACTAAACATGTTAATGGACAACTTATGCGGTTTATGGGACTCCCCTAGCAAACATAATGGAACATTTGTGGGGTACATGGGATCCCCCCAAGTTAACTTGGTAAATGGGTAGACGGGAATCTCTTTACCTTAAAAAGTCAGCTAAGAACAAGATTTACAAGTGAGCCTACTACAACAAAGCCCTGCTTTGGGTTGTGTCAGTTTTTCTAAGACCATAACTTTAGCTTCGCCGGGTGTGCTAAGGATAACTTGGAAGGGTGCGCTTTATTTAGGTCCTAAGAGTATCATATCTTATGTCCAAGCTCAAATATTGATTGAGAGGGGATGTTTTTCTTATTTGGCTCAGATTCATGATATAAATATTGCTTCACCTCCGTCCTTGGATTTTATTTGTGTTGTCCATGAGTTTATGGATGTGTTCCCTATGAATTTATCTGCTATGCCTCCGGATCATAATATTGATTTCGCTATTGATGTTGAGCCGGGAACCAAGCCAATTTTCGCTCCTCCTTATAGGATAGCCCCAGCTGAGTTGAAGGAATTGAAGGATCAATTACAGGAGTTAACGCATAAAGGATTTATCCGACCTAGTGTACTGCCTTAGGGTGCTCCTATTTTGTTTGTGAAGAAGAAGGATGGGTCTATGCGTATGTGTATTGATTATCGGTAGTTGAACAAGGTGACAGTTACTAATAAGTATTCACTTTATTGTAATAATGATTTATTTGATAGGTTTCAGGGTGTTGCGGTGTTTTTGATGATTAATTTGAGGTTCGGCTATCAGCAGTTGGATAGAGCTTCAGATATTTCGAAGATAATTTTTCAGACTTTTTATGGTCATTATAAGTTCTTGGTCATGTCCTTCTGGTTGATCAATGCCCCTACCGCATTTATAGAGTTGATAAACTCGGTGTTTTGATCGTATCTCAACTCTTTTGTTATTGTATTTATACAAGAGAGAGGTTGATCATGGGGAGAATTGATGGATTGTGCTTCATAGATTGAGGAATGAGAAGTTGTATGCTCAGTTCTCGAAGTATGAGTTTTTCTTGGAGTCTATTTTTTTCTTAGGTCATGTGGTGACTAAGGAGGGTATTATGGTTGATTCATCCAAGATTGTAGTGGTTCGTGATTGGGCTATACCTACTTCGCCCATCGAGATTAGGTGTTTTATTGGCTTGGTCGGGTATTATTGGCATTTTGTTGAGAGTTTCTCATATATAGCAGCACCGTTGACTAAGTTTACTCAGAAGAAGATATCTTTTTAGTGGTCTGATGATTGTGAGGCAAGCTTCCAAAAGCTCAAGAATTTATTGACTTCGGCTCCTATATTGACTTTGCCCAGGGAGGGCGTGGTCTATACCATATTTTGTGATGTTTTGGGTATTGGATTGGGTGTTGTGTTGATCCAGGAGGGCAAGGTGATTGATTATGTATCACGTAAGTTAAAGCCTCATCAGAGGAATTACCCTACCCATGATTTGGAGTTGTGCGCGGTTGTGTTTGCTTTGAAGTTATGGAAACACTACTTGTATAGAGTCCATTTTGAGATATTTTCAGATCATCGTAGCCTTCAATATTTCTTCATCCAGTGAGATCTTGATATGAGGTAGTTCCTTTGGATTGAGTTGCTTAAGGATTATGACTTGACCATTCTCTATCATTTGGGCAAGGTTAATATGATTGCAGATGCCTTGAGCTGAAACTGGACTAGCATGGGTAGCTTGGTTCATCTTTTCACCTAGGAGAGTCCTTTAGTCTTAGAGGTTCAACCTTTATTAACCAGATAGTTAGCCTTAAGATTTTGACACCTGGGTGTGTTTTGGCATTTATGGAGGCTAGATTTTCTTTCATGGAGCCGATTCGAGCTCATTAGTTTGATGATGCGGGATTGGGATCGATTTGAGATAAGGTGTTGAGTGATGAGACTAAGGTAGCCTCACTTGATTGGAATGGCATTTTCAGGATAGGGAGCCAAGTTTGTTTTCTGAGAGCAGGTGACTCGATCAGGTTGATCTTGGAGGAGGTCCATTGTTCCAGTCATTTAATCCATAAAGGTGTGACTAAGATGTATCGTGACTTAAGATAGCATTACTGGTTGGGTGGTATGAGGCGAGATATAGTGGATTTCATGGTTCATTGCCTGTGTTGTTAGTAGGTAAAGTCCAAGAATTGAAGGCCTAGTGGTATTCTTCAGCGGTTACCCATTCATGAGTGGAAGTGGGAATGGATCACTATAGACTTCATGACTGGTTTACCTAGCACATCTCTTGGTTTTGATGGTGTTTAGGTCATCGTGGATAGATTGACCAAGTTGGCTCATTTCATCCCGGTTCATGTCTCCTTCAGTGCTGAAAGGTTAGTTGTATCTACATTTGTAAGATTGTGCAACTACATGGTGTGCCAGTGTAAATAATTTCGGATAGAGGTTTGACGTTCACATCCCACTTTTGGAAGACTTTTTGGGATGAATTAGGCACTCAGGTTGATCTAACACAACGTTCACCCCCTGACTAATGGTCAATCGGATCAAACTACTTACTACCCGAACTAGGGCCTTGTCATAATAGGCATCCCAAGTCCAACAAGGACTAGGGACCACCCCCGATACCCAACACAACCTCCAAACACATACCCTAAGTCGGATGAATTCTAAATATATAACAAGACAGAGTTATATACAACTTAAGACTATGGGATAGGTCTATAACTATGACCAACCCAAACAATTCGAACCAACTACCATAACATAAACCAATCCATAACCATTCCATAACATAATAATATGGAACAATCACAAATAAAATATTGTCAACCGGTATCAGCCATAATACTAATACCAATGCCAAGGCTGACACTAATGTCGACACCGCCCATACTGACCCATAGTAGTCTCACAAAGTCTCTATCCAAAAGTAAAATAGTATCCAATTGGGGCACGCCCCCGACCATAGCCAAAACCAAAGTCTAAGAAATAAATAAAGTATGATGACAAGGCCATAACATGAAATGGAGCCTTTCGAAGAATGGAAACTCATCACTTTAATCCAACTCTAATCTGTTCCCGAATCCGATCATTGAGTAAGAGGAGTAGTATGGTCGGTTCCTACATCTCATAAGGATACAGCGCTTGAAGATGGGTTAGCAGGTGAACGCTAACATGCACTCAGGATCAGGATAAATAATGCCAACATTTAAAATCGAGTAAATAACCATATATATTTACATCCATATATATATATATAAAGGGAATTGAGTTTAGTATGAATTTAAAACCATTAACCTGTGTTTCTGTAGCTTAACTATCCTATAACCACCCACAGGCTATATGGGTCCATTGTTACCTACTGAATGGGCCCCATTGCATATAACCGCACGTACCAGAGATATCATAGGAGCAGGGTATTCCCGTGTATCCTTCACCCTCCATGATACATATATACAAGTTTAACTTAGGGGATTCCAGTATACCGTATGAGTATATGGTCACCATAACCAATCCTCATATCGGCATGAGTTTTCAATGTTCGTCCATTGGACTCACACCTTCACGGTTAGCTATCACAACCCATCATTATTGCCCAGTTAAAATCATTAGAACACAGCCAAACCACTAATTCCATGTATTATTAACCAAGGCTATAAGAAGTGGTATCTTCAACCGATTATAGCTTGCAAGCAATGTCCTTAGCCAATCACCTAGAGGATTACCATGTAACTCGTAGGTTCCATATTAGGTTCACTTAGGGGATTCCTATGTACCCCACAAGGTTTTTAATCAAAACCATGGCCACCAAGGCCTTACAATTTATCCATTAAAATCATTTAACCAATTTAGGTTCCATTACTATGTTATCCATGCAAAGTTTTCAATGGAAGTCCAACTATGTAATAAAAGCATTCTCATAGGCATTTTATCAAACATATTGAGGAAATATAATTTCCACAACCAAAAACAAGTACCAATTTACCATTCCCATGCACCCATATGTTCAAGCCACCATTATAATAAGAAAATCATAAGTAAACACATGGGAAAACATAAATCAAGAATTGATAACCAAAACCCCCAACATATCATTCAAACCACAAAACTATATCACAATTATTCCATAAAAACCATTCATAAAGCATGCCTTTAGTTGAAATAATAATAAGGAAGGAGAAACATGCTTTAGATTACGAAGAAGATGGAGAAAATCACCCCTCTAGAGCCTTAATTGACCACCTTGAAGGAAACCCTAGCCTTTGCTTAACCCAAGAGCATGAGAGAGTTTCTAAGTGTTTAAGATTAGAATAATAGGGTAAATGATTTCTGAATAGTGTTTTAGGTTGTGGGGTCATTAAGGATTAAGATGGGAAATATCCAAATTACCCCTAACTTAAACTGTAAAAATCCTGTAAGATGGTACGACTCCCCCTTGAATCATACCCACATCATACGAGTGGTAGGTACCACTCGTACCCTAGATAGGATGTTGGACATCATATATTATCCAACATACGACTCCTTCAACCCGTACCCTAGGCAGAAATATTTAGGCTGGACACTGGACAACATACAATTTAGATCATACCACTCATACCCTATCCATACGGCTCTTAGTGAGCCACTCATACTCAGAGTCAAGTCAAATTACCAAGTTTCAGATTAATTAAAGGATCAACCAACCAACTTATGACCAACCGTATGACCCGTACCACCAAATCATAACCAAACTAAAAACTCAACCACCAAACACTGATTGGCATATGAATTAGGTCACACAACCTGTATCCTTACTATACGGCTCATATGGTGAGTCGTATGATAAACAAAGACTCAAAACCTAGTAAATTTTCCATTGACCAAAACCTAGAGTGTTTCAGTTATGAGGTTTGGGAAGAGGGACAAGCTTAGACCTAGGTATATTGGTCTATTTAAGATTATTTATACTGTTGGTGATGTGGCTTATGATTTAGATTTTCCTCCATATTTATTAGCTTTTCATGTTTTTATGCTTCTTAGTTACATTCTGGATGAGTCTTATATCATTCATTGAGAGTTGATTCAGTTATATGAGAGGTTGTCTTTTAGTGAGGAGCTAATCTCCATATTAGCTAGGGATGTTAGACAATTTCATTCTAGAGTTATCCCTATTATTAAGGTTTAGTGGTGACATCGACCTATAGATGAGGCTACTTAGGAATCGAGTCTGATATACATTGTTCTTATCCCCATCCCTTTAAGGATTCAGTTATTTCTTTTTTCTTTAGTTCGAGGACGAACTACATTTTTAGTAGTGGATGATGTAAAACCTAAAATTTGATGAATTATGTAAAATTTGTGATTTTGTATGATTTTACTATTTTATCCCTCTCTATGTAGCATTGTGGTATTTTTGGGGAGTGGGGTGATTAGCACAAATCACTATGCATTTTGGTTGCTTCGAGATCCTTTTTTAGACTTCTGTGGTTATCTTTTGATTAGTGTGATGGATGGTTAAATGGAATATGTTAGTAGATTCGAAATATTGATTTTAGGGTAGTAACATAGTTAGTGTGGTTTTATGGCATTTAAATCTCATTTTGACCCTCGATTTGGAAAATTGTGATTTTGGATTTCGGAGGTTGACTTTGTGAAAAAGATTTTTTTTTTAATTTTGATATTGACATTGAATCTGGAGGGTCAAATTTAGTGTGGTTACATAGTCTATTTGCGTATATCGGATTTTCAACAAACCTCGAACACCGCGTCAAAGTACATTTTGTACTTAGAAAATCTGGTGCACCAGGTTGCTAGTGCAACCTGAATCACAAAGGGTAAAACTTATTTGAGGAATGTGTTTTATGCCATATGCACCCGGAAACCTTGTATGAGTATAAATAGCCCTTTTTTTCCCAATTTTTGCTCATTTTTTATCTTGCCTGTTGAGAGATAAACCTGAAAAAAGTGAGAGAGTTTAAATGTGAAGCTTATGGGTGCTTGGGAAGCTAGATTAATATCTATGTCTTGATTCTCTTATGGATTTAAGATGAGAATTCACTCTTTTCTTTATCAAATTTCTTGATTACTTGTTTAAAAACTCCTAAAACCTTAGTACTTGATTTATCCCCAAATTCTAAACCTTTGCACTTGAATATGTTCTTAATCGTATAATTACTAGTTTTCCCCCAATTTTATTTTCAAAACAACTTCAATTCTTTATTTTAAAATGGATTTCAAAGGTTTTACCTGGTAAAGCTCAAAAGTGGGTTTTTTATTTGAATCTCGATTTGACTTGGGTTAGAAGCTGTAAATTCCTAATGATATGGCAAACACATTTTTAAAGTAAAGTTAGGATTTACCCTTCTTTTCCAAAAATCCATTTCGGGGGTCCGTATTGACCTCAAATAAAAAATAGGCAAATATAGGTATTGTTATCCTTGTCTTGATTGATAGATTCTATATTTCTTTGTTTTAGTTGATTTTGGTACTGTTCGTGAAAAGTAAGGCTTTGTGGTTAAAGTGTTGCAAACGGGTTTTGGCCTTCGAAGTAGGTTATGTCTTAACTCTTTAAGACTGGGTTGTGTAGTAGATGCTAGTACAAAATGCATGTTAAGGGTGGGAACTAATCACTATAAATGGATATCTATGTGTTGTGCCCATGTGGGGGCTTATATGTGATGTAAATGTTAAAATTAAGATATTGTATGATATGTATGACCGTGTAGGTCCTATGTGATGTTGATAGCCAGAAATAGTTGTGAGTAATTGTATTATGTCTTTGAAAAATCCTTTTTGTGGTACCATTGGCGTATTTTGATATATTCATACTTGTTGTCACATTGAATATGTGGAAATTCATGGATGGATGGAAATAATAAACGGATATTGGCTCACGTTGTTGTGGAAATGTAACACTGTCATTGGTTATAGAAATATATCATTGTGGTTAGTTTTTGAGATACTCATTATGACTGGTTTTGAGCATTATATCCTCATGTCATACTCATTCATGAAATAAATAGTACCACCATGGCAATTTCTGAGAAACACTAGCAGCACCTTTTATAAAATCCTTCTCGAGGGATGTTTCAGGAAGAAGATATTGTGACAATTTATAAAACCCTCCTAGGGGGATGTTCCAAAGAGGAGATATTGATATATAGATTGTATATGGGTTGACGAATCATCCATGGGTCCCACATTGGTAGGATTACCTTCATGGGTGTAGACGGGGATTATACGATGATTCTAAAGGTTGTACGACGACGTCATGCATCATCATCATCATTATACATATTGGACCTACTTTATTGTGTTTATGTTGTGCTTGTATTTCCATATTGATTTGTCATCTATCTATTTGTCTTATATCTTGACTTGTTAATGTCTAATTATTCTATACTTCTATATTTGTACTTGATGGTCTTGATCATACATGTTCCTCTTTTATTCTACTTGTATGTGATATTGTGTATATTTGTGTCCCTATCTAGTGTGTTATGGTATAATATGTGGATATTATAGAATTTTTAGTGCAAGCGGTGTATGCTACCGCTGTGGGATATTTTCCTATTGCAGGTGAGTGCCCTTAGTATGTATTTATGCTTTATTTTCTACCTTGCTCAGGCGGCCTATTGAAACACCCTGGGTTTTGGTCCTTAAAAATATCCTGGTTTTTAGACTTGTTAGACATCATACGACTCACCATACTCATCGTATGTTGAGGGTACGGGTTAGGTGACCCATTCGTATATTGTCCAGTGTTGGGTGGTGCTGAGTGGTTGAATTTCTAGAATGGGTACGACTTGGGTGGGTACAAGTTCTATGGTTGGTGATGGGTCGTAGGGTTGGGTTTTCCTTTACATAATTTGAAGCTTAGTAACTTAACTTGGATTTGAGTATGAGTGGCTCACCATGAGTCTTGAGATAGGGTATAAGTGGTATAATCCAAATAGTATGATGGATAGTGTCAACCCCTCTTAATTCTTCCTAAGGTACAGGTTAATGGTACTTGTCGTATTCTTAGGTATAATTGGGGTTTGGTGGTCGTATATTTGTCAGTGTTAGGGTTCAAGAGATGCCAAGGGTACGAGTGGTGGGTACCACTTGTATGATAGGGTACAGGTGGTATGGTGGAGCCCTCCTGCAAAAATTTTATGCAGTTAAGTTGGGGGTAATCTAGTCATTTCCCTTCTTAACCTATTATTACCCCACGACATAAAGCACCTTTTTGGGGCTTCATTAACCTATTTGCAATCACTCAAACTCTCTTAAACACTTTCAAATTTGCTCAAGGCTCTTGGGTTAAGGAAAGCAGGGGTTTCTTCAATAGGATCAAATTATGGCTTCAAAGATGATTTCTCTCTGTCATCATCATAATCTAAGGCATGTTACTCCTCCATCATTGTTAGTTCCAACTAAAGATATATTTTATGAATTATTTTTATGGCATGGATGTTGTATGGTTATGGGTTTTCAAATATATGTTGGGGATTTTGGTTACAATGGTTGGTTATGGATTTCACATGTCTTTTACATGTAAGTTTCATATTATTATGGTGGTTTGAACATTTGGTTGCTTTGGAATGGTTAATTGGTACTATGTTTTGGCTTAGGAAATACTATGGCCTCAATATATTTGATAAAATGCCTATGAGAATTTTTTGGTAAAATTGTTGAACTTTCATTAAACTATTGCATGGTATAACTTGGTAATGGAACCTTAAATGATTTAAATAGTTTAGAATGGTTAAATGTTATGATATTAGTGGTTATGGATTGTCTAATTGAAATCCTTATGGGGTACAAGGGAATCCCCCAAGAAAATATAATAGTGATCACTTGTGGGGTACATAGGATTCCCCCAAGTCAACTTGATAATGTAATCTATGGGTACATGGGAATCCCTTTACTTAAAAATGATGGCTAAGGACATTGCCTGCAAGCTATAGTCAGTATGATGATACCATTACTTATAGCCTTGGTTAATAATAAATGGGATGGTGGCTTGGTTCTGAGGTAATGGTTTTAATTGGGAAATAATGGCGGCGTGTGATAGCTGAATGTGAAGGTATGAGTCCAATGGACGGACACTAGAAAATCACTTTTACAGAAATAAGGATTGGTCATGTTGACCATATATGATACTCATAGTGAACACGGGAGTCTCCTAATTACACTTGTATATATGTATCATGAAGAGCGAAGGGTACTCGGGAATCCCCTACTCCTTGGTATCTACGATTTATGCAGCTACAAGTATCAGGGCTCGTTCAGGGGGTTACAATGGACCCATATTGCAAGACCCCGCAAAATTCTTAGCTCAACTCAGTCCTTTAAAGCTTGTTAAGGGGTCCCAGACTTAGAAAATTTTAGCCAAGTGTAATACCCTAAACTTTCTTTAAGTCGAGTTTCATCCCTAAGAAGAGTAAAGGCTGACTTTCCAAGTAAGAAATATTTTAATCATGTAGAAATTCTCTAATGTCAACTTTTTGTCATTTGGAGAATTGAATAAGCTTTTCATCGATACCTATTTCGTCAAAATCCGACATCGGACAAGAAAGTTATCGCCGAATTATAGAAAGCAGTCTGAACTACCCAAGTGCGACGGAGAGGTCCAACAGACCATCGAGCTAGCGAAGGACCATCACTTAGACCATCGCAGTTGAGGTAGTGAGTCCACTCTCTGGATAAGTGCGATGGAGATGACCAATGAACCATCGAGCTAGCGACGGTCCGTCGCCCCAGGCCATCGTGATGAGGTTGTAAGTCCCAGTTCTAATCTAGGTGCGATGGTAAGTCCGATGGACCGTCGACCCAGCGATGGACCATCGCACCCCACCATCACATATCTCGATCAGTAATTTTTAAGTCATTTTTAAAAGGACTTTTTGGTCTTTTTCCACCCTTTTCATCACCTATTTATATTATGTCAAGGTTAACAACTTCATTCTTCATCTTCAACATCAAATTAGGGTTTCTTTCAAAATCAAAAATCCAAGAACAAGATTCAAACCCTTCCTTAAGAAATCAAGAATCTCTCCAAGGACCTTCAAGAAATAGTTTCCTAAGGTATGCAGATGTTGATTCTTGGGTCCTTTCCACCAAAGAAGTTCAAGAATTATTTTCTAAATTCAAAGATCTTATATTTATGAGTGTTCATGATCCATGTAAATTGTAATTGAAGTTCGTGTTATTATTGATTTTTAATTCATGTTTTGTTTACAAGGTTTCAAGCTTTGGCCCTATAATGTGATATTCATGTGATGTTCATGATAAATCCTCTTCAAGTTACATGTTAAGTGATGTATTTATGTCAATTAAGTGTAGAAATTGTTGAATAACCAAAGTATGTTCCCCATATGTTTGATAAAATGCTTATGTGAAGTAATTGGAGCCATTATAGCATGTTGACTAGAAATCCCCAATTGTGTGCAATCTCATGCATGCCAAGTGTTTGTTGAAAAGCCTTAATGAATAAATTATGACATGTTAACATGAAATCCAACAATTATATGCTCTTCAATGCATGTTAAATGTTTGTTGCAAGACCTTGTTGAATGGAGTATGAGCCAATTGCATGTCTCCCTATACTATCACATGTTTATGTTTTACTTTTATGTTATTGAGTCATGGGGGTATTTATACCGGACAATTTAGCTGCAAGTCTAGAGCCCATGTCAATTTTTATGATAATCTCAGTCAAGCCACGATTCTTAAAACTCAGTGAGTTACAAAATTCAGAACTCTCAGATAGTTACAGAACTTAAGAAATCTCAGTAATCTAAGTATTGTTAGCATTCTAGCTTCAATTTAGTACTCAACTCAAATCTAGTAGTATTCAAGTGTTTAATTCAGACCTCAGTAGCATTCAAGTAATCAATTCAGAACTCAGTATCATTCAGTCAGATAATGAGACCCAGTAGTATTCCGTCCGTCTTCGGAACCAAGTGAGACCAGCCTAACTCAGTTAATCAGTATGATCAATAAAGAATTCAGCTCAGTCTAAGTTTAGTTAAGAATCATTTTAGAGTCCTTCAGTTAGGAGTAGAAACTAGCACTGAGCGAGTGCAGGGATGACGACTTCCCCGTTAGAGAGGTAGGGTTGTTAGTAACAGTCCCTAAACTCCAGAACTGCATAGCCAACACAGGACCAGGAGTCACTTATTAGATTATGGCTTGACTATCGTACTGCCTTAGGCTTGACTTCCTGTTCAGGGTCACCCATTAGAGAGGCTTTACAATAGCAGAGGTCTTTACCCGTGGCACGGTATTGATACCCTTCCAGCTGGGGTTATAGGTTGGACCCCACTAGTTTAGATTTGGGGCATGTTGGTTAAGTGAGAACTCCCACAGTTGCAGTTTCAGTATCTGTCTTCAGAGTAGAACTCAGAAATCAGGACTGTCAGATACAGCTACTCATCTTAGTAAGGAACTTAGGCTATTCCATAGATTCATAGACCACCAGCTAGATAGGCCGGTCCCACATAAATTTAATCAGTATTAATTCTAATAGATCCATAGATCACCCTTTAGATAGGCCTAATCTCAAATTCAGTTCATTATTTCTATTATTAAAAGATTCAGAGATCTTCCGCTAGATAGGTCAGATCTCAGATACAATCATTCCTTATCATTATTAGTAGATTCAGAGATCATCCATTAGAGAGGTTTCATCTCAGATTTAGTCAGTCAATAGTAGCAAGCTCAGAATTCAGTTATTGATATGAGTAGATTCAGTTAATCAGCTTCAGTATCATCTATTTTAGAGATCACTCGCTAGATAGGACTGATCTTAACTTTCGTACTCAGTTATCAATATTAGAAGATTTAGTTATTCAGTATCTCAGTATTAGTAGTGAGTTCATACATCAGTAAAGCAGTATCCGAGTCTCAATATTCAGAGTCACGATGATTTCAGTTATGGTTTGTGCATTCATACATATGTCCTCATTCAGTACTCTCATGATTTTTCAGTTAAGTAATTATTCATGCATAAGCCCTTACATTTAGCCTTACCTCTTCTTGCATACTCAGTATATTCCCACGTACTAACGCATTTTTGCTATGGTGTTTTACTTTACATCATAGGTTCAAAAGCACTAGATCCAGAGCACCCTTAGAAGTTCAGTTCCAGTCAGCAGTAGTAGACGTAGTAGTGAGTCCTCTTCATTCGAGGATGATCTTTATTTTATTATTGCATTAGACTAAGTATATTTTCAGCAGATAGAGTTAGTTAGGGGCATGTCCCATTAACTCCACAGTTCAGATAGTTAGAGGCTTTTCAGATAGATGTATCAGTATTCAGTTCTTAGTTTTGAGTGTTTTAGATGTTTTGAACCTTATGGAAAGTTTCCGCCAGTTTTTTGCATTGATTATATTATATTATACAATGCTCAGGTATAGATATCAGTAGAGGGTTAGATTGTGGTTCGTTAGGATCTTAAGCACCGTGTGGCGTTCTGGTTCTAGAAAATCGGGGCGTTAAACTAAGTATCCAGACTTAGTGTCATCTTAGCCTTCAAAAGTTGGCAACTCTATTTCATGATCTCTATGACCTTAAAATGTCAATCTTTTAGTTGAATCATAATCAAGAGTGTTAGTAAGTGTTCTCAAACAAGTTTTAGATTTTTGAACTTTGTTTGAGGCACATTTGGAAGTCCAAAATAGTGGATCGACTCAATCTCAATGCACCGCACCGCATCGCCTATCGCGTTGATAAATATTTTCCACCAGCACCCCAGTGCAAATTCTAGTGAACTAAAGTGGACTCGATTTGGTGTGTTGGCGATCGCATCGATGCCAATGACTACAAGAGGCAAAACATGATCTTTTACCCACGATTATCAGCCCTAAAATAAAAAATTAAGCCCCTTTAGAAGCAAAATTCATTCTCTATTCAGAAATTACTCAAGAACAAAATCCATAGGAGATAAAATTTCATATTCACGGCTTTAGATTTCACCATCATTCTTCAAGAATTTAGCAACCAAGGTATGTCAAGTATTCATCCAAGGGTTTCCTTCACCCTTGGTGTTTAAGCACCCTTTTTAACTAAAAGTTAATGAGTTTGATGAATTTCATGGTTGAATTTTAATGTGTTCATGATTACCATGCTAATGGGGTTTCTAGTTCATGATTCAATTTCAAGATGCATATGAAATTAGTTGTTATATGTGTTGTACTATGTCAATTCATGCTAAAACCCTATAAATTGTGAATTTGGTATTTGAAATTATAATGCTCGCATGTTTTTTAGTATTATGTGCACATACTATGTCCTCCAAGAGTTTGTTGATGTGCTCATGTGAGTTGAATAGTGAAATTATATCATGTTAGCATGTATTCAAGTTCGTGTCATACAAGTGTTTGCTGGAATGTCCCAATAAAGTAATGATGATCGAGTAATTAGCTATCATGTTTCAAGATAGTGCTATATCTTATAATTTATGCTATCGAGTCCTGGGGATATTTAATACCCAACAATTTAGCTGTTTATCTAGAGCCATGGTCAGTCATAAAATAGTATCAGTCATGTTATGATTAGTAGAATTCAGTTATTTTTAGAACTCAAGAAACTGAGTAGTGCTCAGAAAATCAGTCACAGTATTCATTTCAGACCTCAGTAGTACTCGGTCAGTTAACAGAATTCAGTAGTATTCCATCAGTCCATAGAACCCACTAAACTCAGTTCTGTTTAGTTATACAGTATGATCAGTAATAGTTCAGTCCATCCTAGAATGGTTTAAAATTCAGTCCAGTGTCTATTCAGTTGGGAGTAGGATTCAGCACCGAGTGAACCTAAGGATTGGGACTCACCTGCCAGTAGAGGGTGTGATCCTTAGAAGCAGTCCTCACGACCCAAAACTACATAGCCTGTGTAGGTTGAGACATCAACCTTCCAGTTGAGGGTTGATGAGGTGCTTTAACCTACTAATTGAGGGTTTCACCATTCTCATTTAGAGCACCTACTAAATGAGGGTGACTCAATTTATATTTACCCATGGCACGGTACTGGCACCCTTCCAGCTGGGTTACAGGTTGGACCCTAATCAGTTTAGAGAGGGGTATATCAGTTAGATGATTACTTCCCACAGTCTCAGTTTCAGTTCCAGTGTTACTATAGAACTCAATTCAGTTTTACAGGATCAGAACTGTCAGATACAGTCACTTAGTTCAGTATGAAACTTAGCACAGTTCCATAGAATCAGAACTGTTAGATATAGTCATTCAGTTATCAGTAATACAATATCAGTAAAACTTAAATATTACTTAATCGGTATTCAAAACTCTATATCCAGTACTATCACTATCTCAGTCATAGTTTACATATTTATGTATGTACTCTCATTCTGTTATACTCATGTCATTCAGTTAGTATTGTTCATGCATATGAACCTATGCATTTCAACCTACCTCACTTTCCATAGCAGTACATTTAAAGTGTTGACACATACTTTTCTCTTGCGCTATGATTTCTTATTCATAGGTTCAGGTGCATGAGCTCCCGATTATATTTAGCAGTTTAGATATTCGATAATCAGAGTTAGTGGTGATTCCTCATAGTTTGAGGACGTGATTATTATTTTAGCATTACAGTTTATTTTAGTAGTTTAGAGTTAGTTAGGGACCAGTCCCATCAACTCCATTTTTGGATCGTAGAGGTTTTTATACAAGAGTATTTTCAGTCAGATGTTCAGTTTTAGTATTGATATACTGCATTCAGTATTTATTTATAGTATTGAATTTTATGGCTATTTTCTGCCTAATTTCTACATATTTACAGTATTATAATTCAAGTATTGTAGTAGTAGGTTAGCTTGTGGTCCTTCGAGATTATGAGCACCGTGTAGCATCTGTGGTACAGACTCGGGGCATTACACATATACCCATGGGTGATTCTAGGATGGTTAAGCTATACATCCCCAGGTTTATGATTTTAATGGAATGCTAAACCCGATTCTCTTTCACAAAATAGTTATATATATGTATGGTTGTGAATGCATATGGTTAGTTTACTTGGTTTTAAAGGCTAGCATTATTTTATCCTTATCCTGAGCATGGTAACGTTCACCCGCTAACCCATCTTTAGGAGGCTGTATCCCCATGCGATGCAGGAACTGGCTATTTACTACTCCTTCTTAGTGATCAAATTAAGGATTATCTTCGTTGGATTGAAGTGGTGAGCTTTCATTTTTTTTAAGGCTCCATTTCAAGTCAGGGATATTTTTACATACTTTGGTTATTCATAGACATTGGTTTTGGCTATGGTTGGGGGCATGTCCTAATTGGATATTGTTTTACTTTTATTTAGAGGCTTTATGGAACTACTATGGGTTAGTATGGGCGGTGTCGGTAGTGGTGTCAGCCTTAGTATTGTCATTAGTATTAGAGTAGATATCGTTTCACTATATTTATAATTGTTCCATCCTTTTATGTTATGGACTCATACTTGGTTATTATTTTGGTTTTGGTATGGTTATTAGTTGGATATTGGATGGTTGGACTATTTTGGATTGGTCACGTTTATAAACCTATCCTAGAGTCTAGAATTGTACAAATAATATCTTGATATATATTAAAAATTGATCCAACTCAGGGCATGTGTTTGTAGGTTGGGTTGGGTAATGGGGGCAATCTCTAGTCCTGGTTAGACTTGGGATGCCCATTATGATAAGGCCCTAGTTCGGGTCATGTTTGTTGTTAGGGTGGTCAATAGCAAAGTGGTCGAGATGGTGGTAAGAGGCCAAAGAAGAAGTGGGGGTGTTCTGGTTCTTTCTCCACAGCTAGTATTCCTTACCTAAAGCAATTGGGTGATAAGACTTAGCAGGGTAGAGACAACTTTAGGGCATAAGGTGCCCAATCTCAGGCTAGTGGGGCGCAGTCGACTGCGTCATGTCCTCTTTATAGGTTTTGTGGTTAGTTATGTCAGGGTTTCTGCAATGAGGGGAGAGACAGGTGTTTCAAATATGGTCATCCAAGCCATAAGCTTAGAAATTATCCTATTGGTAAGGTTGCTTCAGGAGCAAATAAGTTTCTGGTTGCCTCTTCATCTGCTCCTGCACCAAAGGGTTCTAATTCTGCATCTGTCTCTGCTTCAGGTACCAGTATAGACAAAATAGGTTATATGTACTCACTACCCAATAGGAGTCTAAGGCATCGCCTGATGTTGTGACTGGTATGTTATAACTCATTTCTCAAGATTTTTAGTATTTACTTAATCCGGGGTCCACACTCTCTTATGTGACCCCATTTGTGGTTGTGTATTTTGGTTTTAATTTTGAGGTTATTTCGGATCCTTTTTCTATTTCTACATTGATAGGTAACTCAGTAGTAGATAAAAGAGTCTATAGGTGGTGTTTGGTATATGTTCGTAGTAAGGAGACTTTGATGTATTTGTTTGAACTAGATATGGTGGATTTTGATGTCATTCTGGGGAAAGATTGGTTATATTCATGCTATGCGTCCTTAGATTGTCGGACCTGTAAGGTCGTCTTTATGTTCCCAGTTGAGCCAGTTATTGAAGGGGAGGGTGGTTCCCTAGATCCTAAGGGGAGGTTTATATCATACTTTAGAGCTCAGAGATTAATCTCCAAAGAGTGTCTCTACAATCTAGTACAGGTTAAAGATTCTAACTTGGAGGGTCCTTCTTTATATTCGATTCTAGTGGTGAATGAGTTTTATAAGCTCTTTCTTGATGACTTTCCTGGTGTTCCTCTGAATAGGGAGATTTAATTTGGGATTGATTTGGTTTTGGACAATTGTCCAATATCTATTCCTTTTTATAGAATGGCTCTGGCTGAGTTAAGGGAACTTACGAAAAAACTTAAGGATTTGGATAAGGGTTTCAACCATCCTAGTGTATCCCCAGGGGGTTCACCATAGTTATTTATGCGAGAAGTATGGTTCCCTTCGGATGTGTATTAACTATCAGCAGATGAATAAGGTGATGATTAAGAACAAGTATCCTCTTCCAAGGATAGATGAGTTGTTTGATTAGTTGCAAGGTGCCAAATTTTTTTCTAAGATAAGTCTTCGGTCTGGGTATTATCAGCTTAAGATTAAGGAGGTGGATGTCCCTATGACAGCTTTCTGCACTTGATTTGGGCACTTTGAATTCTTGGATATGTTAATTGGTTTGACTAATGCCCCAATGATATTCATGGATTTGATGAATAAGGTATTTCTTTAGTTTTTGGATCTTTTTATCATTGTGTTCATTGATGACAATGATTACCTCCGTGTGGTGTTGTAGACTTTGAAAGAGTAGCAGTTGTATGCCAAAATCTTAAAATGTGAATTCGGGTTAAACGTTGTCACTTTTTGGTCATATTATTTCTAGTGAAGGGATCATGGTGGATCCATAAAAGGTTATGGTGGTTAAGAAGTGGCCTAGGACCACCACTCCAATCGATATTTAGAGCTTCTTAGGTTTGGTTGGGTATTATAGGAGGTTTATGGAACGTTTTTTAACGATAGCTACCCCATTGATTAAGTTTACACAGAAGAAGGTAAAGTTCTCTTGGTTAAATACGTGTGAGGGTAGTTTTGAGAAGCTGAAGAATAAGCTAACTTCGGCTCTAGTTTTGACTTTGACTAAAGGTAATGAAGGATTTATGGTTTACTGTGATGCATCTCGAGTGGGGCTTGGTTATGTTTTGATGCAGCATAGGAAGGTAATAGCCTATGCTTCTAGGCAGTTAAAAGTACATGAGAGGAAATTCATACTCATGATTTGGAGCTTTTATCAATGGTAGTTGCACTGAAAATTTGGTGACACTATTTGTATGGACATCTTTTCTCAATGTAAAAGTTTACAGTATGTGTACACTCAAAAAGAGCGTAATCTCAAGCAGAGGAGATGTCTTGAGCTTCTCAAGGATTATGACATAAATCTTTACTACCATCCATGTAAGGCTAATATCGTTACTGATGCTCTTAGCAGGTTGTCCAAGGGGAGTTTAGCTCATGTGGATAAGGGGAGGTGGGAGTTGGTGAAGGATATTCACCGCTTGGCTAATCTTAGAGTTCTTCTTTTGGACTCTGAGAATGATAGTGTGTTGATACAGTAAGTGGTTCGGTCATATCTTGGTGCAGAGATCAATAAGAAGCAAATGCTAGATCCTACCTTGATAAAAATCAATGGTGATATAGGTGGGCAAAAGGTAATGGTATTTAAGATCAGTGGTGAAGGTACATTACGGTACTAAGGGAGGTTATGTGTTCCTGACGTTGATGGTTTGCAAGAAAGGGAATTGGCTGGGTGCATGAGTCACACTATGTTGTTCATCTCTGTTCAATAAAAATATATTGTGATCTCAAGGAGATGTATTAGTGGAATGGTATAAAGAAGGATGTGGCTAATTTTGTGGCCAAATGTTTGGTGTGTCAACAATGTGAAATTTGAGCACATGAGGCCTGGAGGCTTGTATCATGAAATTGAAATGCCTGAATGGAAATGGGAAGTGATCAATATAGATTTTCTAACTGGTCTCCCTCGATCTCGAAATTAATTTGATTCGATTTGAGTCATCGTGGATAGGATGACAAAGTCGGCTCACTTCTTGCCAGTGAGGGCTAACTTTTCAGCTAAGGATTATGCGAGGTTGTATTTTCATAAGATTGTGAAGTTGCATGGGGTACCTGTTTTGATTATATATGATCGTGGCATGCAGTTTTCATCTCACTTTTGATGGTCATTTTCAAAGGGGTTGGGTACTAAGGTTAGTTTGAGTACTGCTTTTCACCCGTAGATGGATGGGCAAATAGAGAGGACTATCCAAATATTGGAGGATATGCTCCGCGCATGTATGATTGATTATGGCAATAATTGGGTTGAGTATCTACCTTTCGTAGAGTTTACTTCTAATAATAGCTATCATTCTAGCATTAGGATGGCCTCTTTTGAGGCATTGTATGGTAGGAGGTATAGATCTCCTATTGGGTGGTTCAATCTTGGTAAGGTAGATATGTTTGGCCTGTATTTGGTTTATCAGGGTAGGGAGAAGGTAAAGGTGATTTGAGATAGGCTTAAGGCTATCCAAAGTTGCCAAAAGTCCTATGCGAATGTAAGACGTAAGGACTTAGAGTTTGAGGTTGGGGATATGGTGTTCCAAAATGTGTCTCCCATGAAGGGAGTAATCCGGTTTGGGAAAAAGAAGAAGCTTAGTCTCTGGTATGTTTGTCCTTATGTGGTTTTGAAAAGGGTTGGTAATGTGGCGTATGAATTGGAGTTGCCTTCTAGTTTGAGCTCAATTCATTCGATATTTCATGTCTCGGTGTTGAGAAAGTGTATAGGTGATTCTTCATTGGTTGTTCTTTTGGCAGGGTTAGGTATCTCGAATTCTCTGTCTTGTAAAGAGATCCCGATTGAGATCTTAGATTGGTAGCTTCGTCAGTTATGGACAAGGATGTAGCTTCAGTTAAGGTTCTATGGCAGAACCACAATATGGAAGAAGCTACTTGGGAAGTCAAAAGGTCATAAAGTCCAAGTATCTACAATTGTTTTCTGCTCCCGGGATTCATGGGGAGGGTATATGTTCTTGATCATATCTTTGTTCTCTAACTTGGATAAGGGAAGGTTGATTTCCTTGCATCTTTATTTTCTAACTTAGTTAAAGGTTTGAATAATTATGTTGGGGTATAACTCGTGCATGTACTACCTTGTCTATCATTCGAGGATGAATGATCCTAGTGGGGGAGACTGAAATACCCTAGGTTTTGGTCCTTAGAATATTCTGGGGTTTTGGAATTTCTATACATCATATGACTCACCATACTAGTCGTATAGTGAGGTACGAGTTATGTGACCCTTTGTATATTATCCAGTGTTGGGTGGTTGAGATGTTTAAATAAGTACAAGTTGTGTGGTGAGTGACGGGTCGTAGGGTTGGGTTTTTCTTCACTTATTTTAAAGCTTAGTAACTTAACTTGGATGTGAGTATGAGTGGCTCACCGTGAGTTTTGACATAGGGTACGAGTGGATAGTCCAAATCGTATGATGGACAGTATCAACCCCTCTTGATTTAGCCTAAGGTATGGGTTAATGGTACTTGTTGTATGCTTGGATACAATTGGGGTTTTGTGGTCGTATGTTGGTCAGTGTTGGGGTCCAAGGGATGAATAGGGTACGAGTGCTGGGTACCACTTATTTGATGGAGTACGAATGGTCTGGTGAAGTCGTACGCTCCTGTGGAAATTTTATGCAATGAAGTTGAGGGTAAATACTCTCAAATTCTCTAAAGGCTCTTGGGTTAAGGATGGCTAGGATTTCTTCAATAGGATCAATTTGGGACATACAAGGGTGATTTCTCTCAGTCATCTTCGTAAACTAAGGCATTTTACTCCTCTCTCATTGTTAGTTCCAACTAAAGGCATATTTTATGAATTATTTTCATGGCATGAGTGTTGTATGATTTTGGGTTTTCAAACATATGCTGGGGTTTTGGTTACAATGGTTGGTTATGATTTTCCCATGTCTTTTACATATAATTTTCATTTTATTATGGTGGTTTGAACATTTGGTTGTATGGGAATAGTTAATTGGTACTCTATTTTGTCCTTGGAAATACTATGCCCTCAATATATTTGAGAAAATGCCTATGAGAATGTTTTTGGTTAAATTATTGAACTTTCATTGAACTATTGCATGGTATAACTTGGTAATGGAACCCTAAATGGTATAAATAGTTTAAATGATTTGGAATGGTTAAATGTTAAGGTCTTAGTGGTTATGGTTGGTCCAATTAAAAGCCTTGTGGGGTATAAATGAATCCCCCAAGCAACAATAATAATGATCACTTATGGGATACATGGGATTCCCCCAAGTCAACTTGATAATGTAATCTATGGGTACATGGACATCCCTTTACTTAAAAGGGATGGATAAGGACATTTCTTGCAAGATATAGTTGGTATAACGATACGACTACTTATAGCCTTGGTTAATAATAAATGGGATGGTGGCTTGGTTGTGTGGTAATGGTTTTAATTGGGCAATAATGGTGGGGTGTAATAACTAACCATGAAGGTGCGAGTCCAATGGATAGACACTGGAAACTCATATTTGTCAACATAAGGATTTTTCATGATGACCATATATGATACTTACAAGGTATACAAGAATCCCCTAAGTACACTTGTACATATGTATCATGGAGAGCAAAGGGTATTGAGGAATCCCCTACTTCTATGGTATCTACGGTTCGTGCAGTTACACATACCAGGGCTTATTCAGGGGATTACACTAGAACCATATAATCTGTGGGGGGTTCTAGGAGGGTTAAGCTACACATATCCAGGTTAATAGTTTTAATGGCATGCTAAACCCGGTTCCCTTTCCTAAAATGGTTATTTATATGTATGTATGGTTGTAAATGCATATGGTTAGTTTAGTTGGTTTTAAAGGTTGGAATTATTTTATCCTTATCCTGACTTCATGCTAGCGTTCACCCGCTAACCCATCTTCAAGCGACTGTATCTCCATGCTATGTAGGAACCAGGAATTCTACTCTTCCTTCTTAGTGATTGCAACGCCCTAATTTTTTGAACCAAAATGCTACACAGTTCTCATGACATCGAAGGACCACAAGCTAACCCATGACTGATATCTGTACCTGTATACTACATAATATAACATAAAGATACGGAAACATGTACTAAAAGGCCATAAGGTTCAAATTTAAATAAAGATCTAATAAGAACAATGCCTGAAAATGGTATAACAATACCAAAATAAATCCGAAATAACCATCTGACATGTTATAGTCTGAAAGCCTCTAAACTGTCTGAATAAAGAGTTGATGGGACATGTCACCAACTAACTCCAACTACTGAACTAAACTGAAAACTAAAATAGTAATGTAGTCAACATGTCCTCGAAAGATAAGGACTCACTTCTAACCCTGACTGCTGAGACTGGAATCTACTGTTGATCTGGAGCTCGTACCTCTAAACCTATGGTATAAGACACCGTAGCACAAATATGTCAGTACTTTGAATGAACTGGTATGCAAGTGAGGTAGGCTGATTGCAATAGGGTTTATATGCATGAACAATGCTGATTGATATGAACGTGAGAATACATAAATGCATAAGAAACTGTAACTAAACTCGTGGTGATACTGACTACTGAGTTTGAATATTGACAACATGAGTTTACTAATTTTGAGATGCCGAATGACTAAGTTCACTTATATTAAAAGTAAATCACTAATAAGTGAGGATCTGATACTGTATTACTGAATACTGAGGGGCTAATACTATGTTACTGATACATGAATAACTGTATATGACAGTTTTGATTATGAAGAATTGGTCTGGTTGACTGTATCTGACAGTCCTAAAGCTGAATACTAATATTATGAATTTTGATAACTAATATGACTGATAACATGAGTGACTGTATCTGATAGTCCTGAATCTGATGGAAATTGCTAAGTTTCGTACTGTTTTTGAGTTGACTTTATCTGACAGTCCTGAAGTCTGAAGAACCATCTGAGTTCTTTTACTGCGACTGAGACTAAAACTGAGACTGTGGGAAGTAGTCATCTAACTGACATGCCCCAATAGCGTATATAGCTAAGTTGGGTTCCAATCTTTGCCCCGACTAGAAGGGTGACAATACCGCGCCACTAGTAAGGACAAATTGTGAGTGACCCTTATCTAGCAGGTTACTCTAATGAGAATGGTGGGACCCTAATCTGATAGGTTAAATCACCTCATCAACCCTAATCTGACAGGTTAAGATGTCTCAGCCTATGCTGGCTACGTAGTTCTGGAACACAAGGATCTGGCAGGTGAGTTCCCATCCTTGGGTTCACTCGGTGCTAATTTCTACTCCTATCTGAAAGACACTGAACTAATTAACTGAACTGGACTGATTTGGAGTTTACTGAGTTCCATAACTAACAGAATACTACTGATATTTGATATCTAATTAGGTTCATGAAATTACTGATCTTACTGAGTACTAATTTCATGAGATTTCTGAGAGTACTGATTTACAGAGATTACTAAAGTTACTAGGTACTGAGATTACTAAGATTAACTGAGATTAACTGAGATTAACTGAGATTACTACGTACTAAGATTTCTGAGTTTTCCTGAGTCACATAACTGACTGAATTCTATAGATCATGGCTTGATTGAGAGTATCATGATAACATAACATGGCTCTAAGCACACAGCTATATTTTTTAGGTATAAGTACCCCCAAGACTCGATGGAAGGAAACTGACACAATGTGAATTTCTTGAATACATAACCATCAATAATAATCCATAATACATGAGTGAGGGATTTCATGAAGTCCATGGTCATCATAATTATCTAACATGAATGGGAATTCTTGTAATCAAGTCATAAACTTCATGTTCTAATATCATGGACAATCTAACAACAAGTACTTTTCATAATGATAACATGAACACCATTTAAGCATAAGGAAATGGCAAACATGTAACATTTAGTTCACATTGTAATAATTGGGGAATAACTTATGTGGTATTTCATGATCTTGATCTTGTACATAGCATGGAATGCATATGGACACACTATAAAACCATCCTTCAATCATCATGTACATTCCATTAATACATATATCGCACAACAACAACATGTGAGCCTTTTGACTATAATAGACTAGCATGAATTTATCATTTAATTCATTCCCAAGCTATAATGCATGTTTTCTACCATTCTAGACATTTTATGAATCATCTTACATGCACAACTTTGAACATAGGTGTCTTTATCAACTTGCACTCCAAAACTACCCAAATTCATAGGTTTGCAATTAACAAATCACATACTTCATGAAAAGTCATCAAGACACCATCCATAAACATGAATAACAACTATTAACATGAACATGAGCAATCACAACAACCAAATCACAATATATTATTCAAAACATGATTCTTCACCTCCACAAATGAAAGGAATCTATGGATGAACACTACGCATACCTTAGCTCTTGATTTAATGAAGATTGATAGAGATATTCTTGGAATTTGATGGTAGAATTTGATTGAAATTGAATCCCCTAATTGAAACCCTAGCTTGTTCTAGAGAGGATTTTGAGAAAAAAAGGTTATATTTTGGTGCAATGGAGGCTTAATCTTGTGTTTTTGAGTATATATATGAAGGCAAAATGATCAAAATACCCTCCAAGACACGGAGGTAAAATGCTAAAAACTGGGCAAGCACCAGACTTGCAAGGCAATGCCTGGTAATAGCGGTAGAGTTTCCAGGACGACGCCTGGCAATAACGGTGGAGTTTCCTGGGCGACGCCTGGCAATATCAGTACTGAAAGCTGGGCGACGCGGGCTTATCATCCTGAGCTACTATTTTGGAAATCTAAACATACCCTTACGCTATCCTAAAAATTTTGAAACTTACTCGAGATGTACTATGACCTTTTCCCATCGCAACGCAACTTGAAAATCCAAAAACGAAGGTCGGAAAGGTCGTCAAATAAATCCTTAAAGTTTGGAGGTCTAAAATGAGACTAAGTTATTAAACACTTAGCAAAATTTTCTAAGTCTTGCAGCTTGGAAAGCTTAATGATCTGAACTTTAGACTTAGGATTTTATGGGGTATTACAGTGATCGGGTTTGGGATCAGCTCGATTGGATAGAAGTGGTGTGCTTCCATATTCCGAAAGGCTCCATTTCAAGTCATGGATTTTTTTGCATAATTTGGTTCTTTCATAGACATTGGTTTTGTCTATGGTTGGGACATGTCCTATCCAAATATTGTTTTACTTTTGGTTAGAGGCTTTGTGGAACTATTATTGGTTGGTATGGGCGATGTCGACAGTAGTGTCAGCCTTAATATTGGCATTGATATTGGAGCTGAAACCGTTTGACTGTATTTATGATTGTTCCATCTTTTTATGTTATAGACCCATACTTGGTTATTGTTTTAGTTTTGGTATGGTTATTGGTTGGATATTGGATGGTTGGACTTGTTTGGTCTGGTCACGTTATAGACCTATCCCATAGTCTGGAATTGTACAAAACACTATCTTGTTATACGTTCGGAATTCATCCAACTTAGGGCATGTGTTTGGAGGTTGGGTTAGGTAACGGGGGCAGTCTTCGGTCCTAATTAGACTTGGGATGCCCATTACAACAAGGCCTTGGTTCGGGTTATGTCACCTATGATACCTACTTTGTACAAGTGGACCGTACTTATGCCTAATTCACCCTTTCGGTGTAGGTCCTCGTTCGAGTGTGCCCCAGTTTGGTTGATTTGGGCGATATTTGGTGTCTTCAAGATAGTGGTTGACTTTCAGGCGTCCAGATATATTCTACTATCTTTTTTATAGACTATGTCTTTACTTTCATATTGGAGAGAGATTTTCTCTTGTATGTTTTATTTGTTATGTATTTCATTTGGATTCGTGTTGTACTAGATATGTTCTTATACTATTGATATCAGGTTTTGGGAGTTATGGCTTTATTGTTGATTATATTTATTGCATTTATTATACTTATGTATTCCGGCTTCGTCCTAGAAGCCTTACCTTGGGAGGGTATTTCTATCTTTTTCCTTTTGTGTATCAGTTTGGGTTATAGACTTACTCATCAAGGTTCATCGTGACGAGTGCCACACCAACTCTAAATTTTTGAAAGTAATCTACTGTTTAGCTAGACCATGGGACTGTGCCTCAGAACCTACATTATGAGACAATACAATCGACACGGGGACAATCAATACTTGAAATGTATTTGTATGTATACTAACTAAAAACAACATATATTTCATATAAAATATCCAAGAGCATTATGAAAACAGTTTAACATAATAGAGATCAAAATGATGGGCATAATTGAAAAGATGCAATCAATCTTGTAAGACGTAGACTCAACTCTTTGCTTTAATTCTGATCTAGATGGTACACCCTACAATTCTATTACCCACAAGTTATATGGGTCCTCCACTGACTCGGCAGACAAACCCTCAATCCAATATTGCTGCAAGGATTGGAGTTTTTGTATGGTGATATACCCCCTTTAAGGCATAGCGTAGGCATCCCCCCTTTTAGGACACCTAAATTATGACCCTTTTAGGATAATATATCATGATTCTTGATAGCCTAAAGACTACCAAACACACTAAATTGGCTACTAATATGCAAATTCTAGCAACCAAATAAAGAGAAAACAACACATATAATGGAGATTAAGAAGGAGAATGCTTGAAATTAAAGGATAGATAGAAAGAACCTTACTCCTATTCAATGATTAGCACTAAGGAGAATGCTTGAAATTAAAGGATAGATAGAAAGAACCTCACTCCTATTCAATGATTAGCACTAGAAGATGTTTCAAAATCTTCAACACACCTCACAAATAAGAGTTCAAACCTTCCTCTTAGGTGACCCAAAGGTAACACTCTTCCTCAAGTACACCTTTCTTGCCAAATTATCCAAAACAAGTGAAATCCTAAATTCAAATGTTCTTGGACCAATTTTTAGATTCTAAGAGCTAAAACTAGAGACTAAACACTACAATATAAGAGTAATATCTAATTTCATCAAAGTCTAATGAAAAGAGAATTAAAATGGTCAATTCATACTATTACATTTAATGAAAAAGAATGCCCTTAATGAGGGAGGGGATTTGGGGAGCCTCTTGAGTGTTTTTTTGAAGTGCCTAATAACTTCAATGCCCTTGACTTGAGGTACCTCTTTAGTGTATAAGTTCCCTTCCTTCCTTCTCTTGACCAAGGCTTCAAAATACTTCGAAAAGTCTTCAATTGCTTGCTAATTCCAAAGCCTTGACCCTTAGACCATACTTTGTGATTTTGATGCTCCTTGTGCTTGTATCATCCTCTCCATCTTGAAGGAATTTGTCCCCAAATTCAGATCTTACTAAACCAAAGAGAGAGCAAAAACAAACACAAAATCCCCTTGGTAGGGGTGTTAGCATTAGTACCACACTTATATCATCAACCCATGGTTGCTCACACTTGGCATACATATACATATCCTTGGTTTTTAACATAAAAAGCTTAGCATAAAGGGTACCAAAGACATGAATAGCCTCAATATCAAGAATAAGTAAGCACGACCAGAAACTATAATCCATATTGACTTGTCTTATATCTATTTGTTCTATCTACCATTATTTGTACTTGACGATCTTGCATATACATGTCCATCCTTGTTTCTACTTGCATGTGATATGATGTATGCTTGTGTTCTACCTTGTTGTGTTGTTAGAATATATGTGACTATAACGCCCCGAGAGTACACCCTGGGCGCTACCAGGTGCTTACGGTCACAAGCGACCACAAGCTAACCCATGATATTGGTACCTACTGTGAGCACCAAATAAAACTGATAACAAAAAAATATTTGTGGAATTTAAATGAAAAATGTCATAAGGTTTTAAATCATAGCTCTGATAATGTCTTCAAAACAACACTAATAATACTGATAAAATAGTTGATAATGACAACTAAAAACTGACTAACTGTCTGTACTAGTCTGAAAAGACTATACTGACTGACTGTGGAGCTAATCGGACAAACCCCCAACTAACTCCGACTGAATAGAAAATACTGAACTGATAAGGTAAACTGAGATAAATAAACCATGTCCTCAAAGTATGAGGACTCACCACTGCTACAGCTGATAGTCTGGTATGTCTATGTGCGATTAGGGAACTGAGCATTCATACCTATAATATTAAACATCATAGTGAAATAAATGGGTATGCGATCAGTACTTTGAATGTGTTGGTATGCTAAATGAGGTTAGGCTAATATACATGGTTTCATGTGCATGAGTAATAACTGTCTGAATGAATAGCATGAAGTACTGAGTAGAATACATGAAATCTATAAAGACTGAGAATGCATGGCCAAGCATAACATATCTTCTGAATATAATTTGTAAACTGAGATACTGAATATTGATAAATGGATAACCGACATCTGTACGTTATGGTCAGCAAAACTAAAACTGATTATTGAGTCGAATACTGGACTAAGACTGTGGGAGCTATCATCTAACCGACATGCCCTAATGAGCTAATTGGGTCCCAACCTGTGACCCCAGTTGGAAGGGTGTTAGTATCGTGCCACGGGTACTAACACATGGCTGCGTGGATCCACTAAGCTACTAAACAACCAGGATGTCAAGCCTATACTGACGGGTGACACCTGGGAAGAGTCAAGCCTAAACTGACAGGTGACTCCTCATATCCTATACTGGATACATAGTTCTGAAATGTAAGGACTTCTACTAATGACTCTGCCTAACTAACGGGGAAGCCGTCATCCCTGCATTCGCTCGGTGATAAATCCTACTCCCTATTGAAAGACATTGAACACTGGACTAAACTATATTTAACTATTTATAGTAACTGGTTAAACTGATATGCTCATAACTATTCTGAAACCATTTTGTAGACACTAAAAACTAGGTAAGAAGCTAAATTCCTGGTATTCAAACCCCCAATACTCGATAGCAATAATAACAAGATCACACTAAAACTTTGAGGACATAATATGTAAGCATTTATTCAAAAACTCATTCCTTTGGGCATTTCATCAAACACTTGCCATGCATGATTTAAGCTAAGCATGGGAATAGTTTTAAAACTTGTAGTAATAGCATGATTTCAATACTAAAATCACTAATTAAGACTTAAATTAGTGAACAACACCATTACAACATATGGGGTTTAATAACAACAATAATTACGTGTAAATATGGTATAGAATCAAAATTGATGGGAATTCATGGTTAAATCCCGGCCCCTGTTGTTCAATTCCAAAATGTGTTGGAAATACGAACGGCTTATTAGCACGTGAGTCATCTGACGCTGTTCATATTTTCAAACTCAAGTTGTCCGCTTGAGAACCAGTGTTCAAAACCACTCTAGACACCGAGGATAACATGAAACCAAAACCCTATTTTAGGCATGAGCCTAGGACGACCGAATACCCGAGCGGGGTATTGGGCCCATTAGAAAACCCGCCCTACATCTATTGACCCTGAGTCAATTACAGATGAATCATATTTATGTGTTGAAAAAAATTACATGCTTGTCTAAATTCAATCCATTATCCTTTGGAGGTCGGGAAAAGATTGATTTGCTTACTTTTGTAAGAAGAATTGAAGCAAGTTAAGCAAGAAATTGATCAATTTGGGAGGTTGCATCTAAGGCACAGTTTACAGACGTCACCAACATAAGAAATGGATGAAGCTGAGAAGGCGAAGGCTGATAGAAGAAGCACTCAGGAATTAGTATTTTCTATCCCCTGCGTGGGAGCTTATC
>NC_061116.1:177787180-177864819 GCF_002878395.1 Capsicum annuum
TGACCCTGAGTCAATTACAGATGAATCATATTTATGTGTTGAAAAAAATTACATGCTTGTCTAAATTCAATCCATTATCCTTTGGAGGTCGGGAAAAGATTGATTTGCTTACTTTTGTAAGAAGAATTGAAGCAAGTTAAGCAAGAAATTGATCAATTTGGGAGGTTGCATCTAAGGCACAGTTTACAGACGTCACCAACATAAGAAATGGATGAAGCTGAGAAGGCGAAGGCTGATAGAAGAAGCACTCAGGAATTAGTATTTTCTATCCCCTGCGTGGGAGCTTATCTTCTTTCATGTTATTTTCCTTTTTCCCTAAAGATTCTATCCCTCTTTTGTTATCGTTTGTGAGCATTTATGACCTTTTCATGTCTATATAAGTTGGGGGATAATGGATTGACTATAGGGAAGCATATATTTTCTTCAAAAATCGTTAGGCCTGAACCCTTGGCTCAAAAAAGGGTCACCCCAGTTAGGATACGCATTATCTTAATGTTTTGTGTAATATAATTGTCTTATGTGCTTATGTGTAGATCAAAGGCAAGTTTATCCGTTGTGCTCCTATGGATGAATTTTGTTATGACTCAAACAACTCTACATGGTTATTTCTTGTCAAATATTTTGCATTACTTATCACATACGGAAACTAACACATCTGCCTTTGAGTTGTTTTACTTAATAGATAATAGAAACTACTCCATGTTGATATAAGTTGGCAGAACATCCCTACTTCACCCGGTCAAAAGCACATAAAATCCCATCCTCTAACCATCATTCAATAATGACCGGAAATGATAAAGAAAACACATTGACCATCAGGGACAATGTAATAGCGGAACAGAATGAGATGATTGCGGAACTTGCAAGAAAGTTAGAAATGCTTCAAGAGGAAATAAATTGCACTCGAGATTTGGCTAACCTGGCCATCACTGTCAATGCCCCCTCTCTAAGAGGACATGGGACTCCACTCCAAATCCCACCCCTCAGTACACCTATTCTCGGGAATCAACCAAATAACATATCGTCCATCTCCACTCCTCCATTTGTCCAAAACACCAATTGTGAAAATAACCCAGATGCCTACCATCCATAAAATCCATCTCTGACCCCACAGAACCTGTCTCCGAATCCATTCCCAAATCCTCAAAACACATTTTCAAATCAACAAAATGCATTCCCAAATTTGCAAGATTCACTCTCAAACCCACAAAATACGTTAAACTTACCTTCGAATCCCCCAAATTCATTTCCAAACCCGCAAAATCCTTCTCAGATTCCACCAAACCACTCTCAAATTCCACAAAACCTTTCTAATTTTTATAACGTCCTCCCCACCACCAACCCGCTTCATTTCATCCATAAAATCAAGACTCCCTTCCAAATCCTCTCCATGCCATTATATCCCCTAATATCTATAATCTTCTTCCTAATATCGAGATGGACCATTACGAGGAGAAAGAGAAAGAGTGGAGGACTAAGCATGAAATGAAGTTTCTAGCTATGAATAAAGAGATCATGAGGATCAAATAATGCCATGGAGTGAGGGACCACGATGGTTTAGGGTATGATGATTTATGTGTTCACCCTAGAATGATCTACCATAAGGGTATAAGGTCCCTAAATTTGAAGTGTTTGATGGCACCGGAAATCTAATGGCCCATCTGAGAAGGTATTGTGATTAAATGGTGGGGGTAGGGGAAAATGAGGCGTTATTGATGCATCTGTTCAGCCGAAGTTTAAGTGGAGAAGCCTTAGAGTGGTTCATATCTCAGGAACTGAAAAGATGGATTGGTTGGAAAGCATTGGCCAAGGGTTTCCTTAACAGGTTTCCTTTTAACATTAAGATGGTCCCTGACCGATACTCACTAGATTGGATCAAATAGAAGAATAATGAGTGTTTCTGAGACTACGCCTTTCGTTGAAGAAAAGAGGCTGCTAAAGTATAACTTCCCATGTCTGAGCAAGAAATGGTATCATTTTTCTCTCGCACACAGGAAGGAGAATATTATACCAAGTTTATGTCCGTGGTCCGAGCAACTTTTGCAGACTTAGTAAAAATTGGGAAATTGTTAGAGGAAGGCATCCAAACAGGAATAATTGCCAAAACACCAACATCATCTGAATCTTTTGCATTCTCAAAGAAGAAAAGAGAGGTTGTGACTGCGGTCTCTACTAATTTTGTTGATAAATCAAAGAGGAAATTCAAGCCTAGGAATATTCTTTCCTCACCACCGTCACCTAATTTTTAGTATATATTCTATGCCCATCCCCAATATCAAGCTCCAATTCCAAATATTTTACCCCAGTACCAAGTTCCACAACCAAATTATCAGCCTTATACTCAAGCTACTTTTCCAAATAACCAAATAAATATCTAAACGTCTCCAAATTATCATCAAGTACCTCCTCTTGTAAATTAGAACTATTATAACCCTTCATGTCCAAACTTCAAAAAGAAACCTCCTCGAAACTTCACGCCGCTAGCTAAAAGTCGTACCCAGCTCTTCGAAAGATTGATGAAAGCTGGTTATTTGCAACAGATCCAGCCAAAGCCTATCAATCCTAACTCTTGGTTTTACCATCCCGATCAAAATTGTGCCTATCATTCAAGAGAAGTGGGGCACAGTATCGAGGATTGTATTAACTTGAAATATAAGATCCAAGATTTGATCGATCAGAAGGTCATCACGTTTCAGTCGCCGACACCAAATGTTAACAGTAATCTATTGCCTAACCATGAGGGACTTACAGTTAACATGATTGAAATAGAGGGTGAATGGATGTCTAGCAAGGCTTTCACTAAGGTAGATTTAGAAGGACTCAAAGGAACAGAAGAGATGGAGAAGATAGAGGAAGTTATGGCTGCCTTAAGTAAGGATTTAGAAAGGATTATCAAGCCTGTTATGGTCCCAGAAAAAGATTTTAAGCATGGAATAGAGTACCAACCAAGAAAGGAAGATGAGATCAAAGATAATTCAAAAGAGAGTCTGTTTAGGCCTTTGCCACTCTTGTACCAGTCATTTCCCATACATGAGATGTCAAATGATGATGGTCTTGGGGATGGGATACAAGATCTATTCAAAGGATCCAATGCTCTACCAGATGATTTCCCAAAGTTCGGTGGGATGAAAAAGGTTGCACCAGGAGAAGTTTAACAAAATTGGACTTCCACTCCGCTCCTAATTCATCGCCCATCGCGGTAGATGAAAGGACAATTACCAATAGTTTTTAAAATTGGTGATGATACGGAGGAGGCCCCGTGATCCATCCTTTTATGTCTCAAATTTTTATTTCGTGTTTTACAACTCTCAAAAAGGCATGGGCCCACATTTATGTGGGTCCTAAGCCATAGTTTTTATTTATTTTCCAAAAGGCCTCCATTTATTTAAGAAGTTATTTTTTAAATATGATTATCTAGCATGGCTTATTTTGGTCACAATAATTCAAAAACCTGTCAATGTCATGTCATGTCGAAGGTTAGACGAACAGAGCAAAGGAAATAATGATGAACAAAAAAAGATGATGAGGAGCAGTTAGTAGTAGATACAGAGGAATGTGAAAATCAAAAAAAGCCCAACTTGGAGGAGCCCTAATCCTACCTGAGATGGATGGTCAACAGTGGACCAAACCAATCAATTCTAATGCGGTAAAGAGATATTGTGCTTGAAAGATGTTATAGCTTTTGTTTCTTTGCTTATTTGTAATCGCCTTTATAATAGTATCAATTCTATGATGTGTAATTGCCTAGAATCCCTTCCCTTTATCTTGAACTATGTTTGACCTGATTCCTGCTACAACAGGATACGTAGGTGCCCCAACGGCTCGGTCATATAACCTCAGGAAATGAAAACTGGGGCAAAATTTTTGAGAAGGAATCTTGAAAATTCACAAGAGAAGATCAATATCCAAAAAATAGAATAAAGATCAGCAAAGGCTTCAGATCCACTCAAGATGATATCATCTCAGACTAAAACTGGGGCAGAAATTTTGAGGGAGGCCTCAAAATTTCAATCAAATATTGAAATATATTTTAAATTCCCCAGCACTAGAGGTCAAATTTGAGATTTGAGAATCACCACCTGTGATAAAGTCTAGGAAGACTGAATCTCTTTCTTTGATAAAATTTCTAGTAGAGAGCCTCGACAATGCTGAATCCTTAGCAATCCTCCGCCAAACGTCAGATATTATCAGAATCAAGAGAAAGATAGTCGTTGACCTAGCACATGACATGACTAGCATAGATTTTCTAAAGTTTTGCAGGAGTTTTCAAAACTATTTTCTAAAAAATTAAGAATACTTTAAAAATTCTATATAAATCTTTTACTTAGTGATTGCCTAGACATCAATTAGGATGGGGAATCAAGGGTGGAAGTCCCAACATGACAGAGTACCCAAAAGATGGCGTAGAGCAAATGGAGAATCGAAGAAAGTCAACACGGAGTATTTTCTGTGGATGCAGGGACCAATACACAAAAATGAGAGTCTCTTTCAAAAATCCTTGAGCAAATTGGGAGCCACACCAGAGCATTAATGCTCAAGAATGGTATTTTTGGGTAGCCCTAAAAATGGGTTTAATACCCATTTATTGAGGACCTTTTGAATTATCCATCTCATTTCTTGAGATCATGGAGGACAAACAAAAGTGTCTTGTCTTCTTTACAAATATTGTATTTAGAATTTTTCTAAAAAATATACTCTCTAGCAAAAGTGACTTTATGTCGACTAATCATCTACCTTGAGTACAGGTACATGTAGAAAGCAAGACGAAGACAAACAAACTCAGGTAAAACTATTTTCAAATTGCCAAGAGGGCCATTCATATCATTGCCAAGAGGGCCGTTTCATAGCATTGCCGAGAGAGCCATTTCATATCATTGCCAAAAAAGCCATCGCATACCATTGCCACCAGGGCCATTACATATCATTGCCGCAAGGGCCATTGCATATCATTGCCGCAAGGGCCATTACATATCATTGCCGCAAGGGCCATTGCATATCATTACCGTAAGGGCCATTACATATCATTGCTGAAAGGGCCATTGCATATCATTTCCACAAGGGTAATTGCATATCATTGCCGCAAGGGCCATCACATATCATTTCTGTAAGGGACATTGCATATAATTTCCAAGAGGGCCATTTCATATCATTGCCAAGAGGGCCATTCATATCATTTGTCGAGAGGGCCATTTTATATCTATTGACACACAAGACACAACATTGGTATCGAGGATATCATCATCATTTTATATTTGTTGACACGCAAGACACAATGCTGGAATAGAGGATATCATCATTATTCAATATCTGTTGACACGCTAGACACAACGCTGGCGTTGAGGATATTATCAACATTCAATATATTGGCACGCAAGACACAACGCTGGCATCAAGGATATCATAATCATTTAATATATCTATTGACATGCAAGACACAACACTAGCATCAAGCATATCATCATTATTTAATATCTGTTAATGCGCTACACACAACGCTGGCATCGAGGATATCATCATCATTTTATATCTATTGACATGCAAGACATAAATGCTGGCATTGAGGATATCTCATTATTTTATTAATCAGCATATGAATGCATCAAGAGCACATGGTTTGAAGGAACGCCTTTAAGTTGGTGTCTAAGGATGAATGGTATATAAGATTTCCTAGAAATTAACAATTCGGGGGTTATCTATAAGTCATATTATCTGAAATAGGATAGTGTGCAAGATCACCTATGAGTTGAAAGTTTGTAGGTTATCCGTAAGCCACAACAACATCATAACCGGATAGTTTGCAAGATTGCCCAAAAATCGATAGTTTGGAGGTCATCCATAAGTCGCAACTGAATCCTTACTGGAGAATATGCGAGATTATCAAATTGATACGTCCAAGGGTTCTCTATAAGTCGCGTCATATCCAAGATCGATTATGTGCAGGATTACCCAAGGACTAACAATTTGAGAGATATCTATAAGTCATATTGTATCCAAGGTCGGATGATGTGCAGGAACACCTGAAAGCTAGCAATTGGAAGGATATCTATAAGCCATCTCTTATCCAAGTTCAAAAAATATGCAAGATTACCTAAAATCTAGCAATTCAAAGGATATCTGTAAGTCGCCTCGTATCCAACATCAAATAATGCGCAAGCTTATCCAAAGATTGACAACTTAAGGAAAATTTATAAATCGATCATCAGCTATAATCGGAGATTTTATCATTCCACATATGATAAGTGATATAGGTAACCAAAAGGGTTGCCACACTAGTACAAGATTACACGGTTGTAGGGACCGTTCTGCATAAAGTATCGTCGGTGTCCAAAAAAGCCACCCCACTTTGAAGTCATATTCAACTGACAAATGTCATAATTTTTCAACAACCAAGAGGGTTGTTTTGTTTGGTATTGCCGGTTATTTCATTCCAAATAGGTACATAAAGAGATGACTCCATTTTTCAGGCCACAACTCACGTGGAAATATGGTAAAGACTACATACCTCTTTCGCAAATTATGTTTAGCACTAACACTTTTATCTTGAAGCATTGGCGAGAGAATTCGAGAGGATAAAAATATCAAATCAAAACAACAGGTGTGGATGACTTCAAATAGGATGCAGCACAATGTGGAACTCTTTCTTAGCAGTAAAATGAGACATAGTCTAAAGAGGGACGTCAAACTGTTTGGACACGAGCTAAAGGATGATCACCACCACCATACAACCACACCCCTATTAGAAGGAATGTGGGTATTTCAGGATATTCTAGTTTCACCTTCACCTTCGGGATATTTCTAAACTCATGCCGAGGGTAACCTTCTCTTTCTTTCAAATTCGGGTGGCAACACACTTAGAGTTTTGAAAATTATGTCCAGGTAAGTTATTTCCTATGGATGTGAAGGATCCCACATTCATGGTTAATAGTTTGCAAGCCTCTTTTCTGCAACTCGATCAAATTTTCACTCATCTCAAGCCAAAGATCGTCTGAAAGAAAAGACTATCTTTTCTACCGATTGAGTCGAACTACAAACAGTCTAATTCCCTGAGTTTTGGGGATAGGTAGGCTGGGATCTATGTAGAAAACTTGACTGTATTCCAACCTCTCCCCAAATCCCTCTATTCCCCAGCCTCTCGGTTTAACCAAAAACTCTAAAACCGTGATAGTTGGTGAATTTTCTTGAAAATTGTGCTTTAAATCAAGCTTTATGAACTACAAGTGGCCTGAATTCTCATGTAACCTGGAATATATAGGAAACCTAATGCCAATTTTCGACCATAACTATGAAACTCGTGCGAAAACCAACCTCCTCCAGATTTGAATTTGTGGTTGGACAAAAATTAGGAACGTCAACCTCCCTTTGCCTAGGATTACTTACATCCATCCTACCCAAAGGAAGGAGGCAGTTGTTGACACTTAATTTTTTCCCTTCATAATCCAATTTAATTTCGAGTTTCTTAGATTTTCAAATAAAAGCACAACAATTATTTTTTCCAAATAAATGCATTTTAAAATAGGTATTTGGGCTAAAATTGTCATTTAAGTGATAATTATATATTTTCGTATTTGCATTTACGAGATTGTAGAAATGATGTCATTTAAATGAACATTTTCATCAAAATTGGACTTTAAATTAAGGATTATTTGAAAAATAAATTAAATAATTAAATCTTGATTTAAATATAATTTATTCTTACAAATAATTTATTTGGAGAAATACTTGTTTGGTTTTATTAAACCAAGAAGCTCGATATTTAACAAGGGATTAATTCACATCTAATTTCAATTTGAATTTAGTCAATCTATTTAAATTTGGACCTTAATTGAAATCAATTCGGCCATAATTTCAATGCAATTGGTCGATTGAGTTTAATTAGGCTAAATTTTAAATGAAATGGCCTAAAGTCTCTTTATTTTTTACTATTTAATAAATAGCCTAACCTATCCATATCCTAACTTAATTGAGGGTTATTTTAAATTAATCCCCAATTTCCCAAGCCCAACACAACAACCCAACAATTGTTAACCCAACCCACTAGCCTCTTTTCTTCTAATTAAACCCAATAGCCCATTTAAATAGTTTTCCGACCCAGCCCAATAACATTCCCCTCTCCTCATCTGATAACCATAAATAATATAACATCACAACCTCAAAAGGTACGACAACAGCAATATTGCCGATCTCAACAGCAACTCAAAGACAACTCATCGACCCGATAACCCGATTCTACCATCCCCAACCCATCCTTATTCTCTTCGTCACACTTCTAAAGTGATAGTACAATGAATAAGAACTGTGAAGCTTCTAGAATATGGCTTAGTTGGCCCATCCAATATTTAATTTCACAAATTTTGTGGTATTTCATACGAGTTCATACCTACCTGTTGAATTTTGATTGGTTTGAGGGAGAGGATTCAATTTCCCCCATTTTGTATTAAATTTCATTCCAAAATCTGTGGAAGAAGTCAAAAAAAGGGGTACATTTTGAAGACGAAAAGGAGCTATTGGGGGGAGATTTTGGGTTTTGAGTTTTAAAATTTGAATACCCTTTGGATAAATCCAAAAATTACCCTTGATTTCAACTTGTTCCACATTTTTGAAGCCTTGAAACGAACCCAAGCCTATTCTCTATATAAAGGTTGTTTTAGAAGAAAAGAAAGGGGAGAGGAAATTTTCTTTTGGGGTCTCAAAAGGTGAAAAACATAAGAGCAAAACCAGTCTATTTTAAGTTAAGAAAGATTTTTTCCTGAAGATCATTGGCAAATCAAAGTCCCCGAGTTGACGATGACTATTTTTCGGTGGTGATAGAGTCTAGTGTTAGGTCATTGCCCCGTTTCGCTGCTCCAAGAGAAGTAAACACCTATTTCTATTTTAATTTTGCTATTGTTTTCTTTTCTTCATCACTTTCTTTGTTATTTCATTGTAATAAATATTGTTGTTTGCTGGGAATTGTTTGCTATAGAAGCCTCAAAAGGACATAGGTTTCCATTCTCTGAAAAATAAAGTTCATTATGTTACTAAGTCGTGTGCGCTAGTACCTTATTTGAAAATACTTAAAGCTCTGTTATTAGTGTTGAATCCATTTCAGTTCTTTACTCGACCTGTGAAGATTGCTACACTACTCCTATTCTGTATATTGAGTTCCATTTGAAGAGTTTTATGTTTTGTTTTTTAATTTGTTTTGTCCTTTTTTTAGTTGTTGTTCGGATATTGCTGTTGGATTGGTTTTCTGGATTTTCTATCATAACTATGAAATTTGATATGCTGGATTCTCTCCTTGACTTAAAACCAAGGAACTTTAGCATGCTTGATTTGAAATTGCTTATTTTTTTTAACAAATCTCGAAAGCAGTTCTCTGTTGCCTTTTTGAAGTAGAGTAAAGATGTAGTTTAGGCTAGGCTAAATTGTTCTCTCATTGTTTGCCCATAAAGTATGTAATGTCTAGATTATGTTTTGTTTTCTTATTTTATAAGCCTGAAGCAATTAAACCCGTGTTAGTTTAATGAGTTTTCTTTTATTAAAATTTGGTTCACTTTGTCTTAATTTGCTCTTAGTTGCTTGTTTCATAGTATTGTTATTATACAGATGAATACCAAATGCATTTTCATGTTTAATCGAGCACTGCAGCTAGACATTTTATTAAGTTCTCTGCCTGCAAAAATAAAAATAGTATTACGTTGATATCGATTGAATTATTGGTTTCTATGATGCTGCAGTGTTAATGTATCAAATAAAATTCACTCTTAATTAGTCACAACTGAATTAATTCAAAATTTCCAGGTTATATGTTGTTTCCTTGCTTTATAAACTCAGTGCAATTAGACATATGTTAGATTAAGAAGATTTTTTTTTTGCTAAATGTGGTTCATTTTGTCTTAATGACTTCCTTCCTTTCTGGTTATATGATATTATTGGTAGACTGATGAATGCCAAATATGTTTTAATATTCTACCAAGCACTACATCTAGATGGATTCCTGCACGTTGAATGAAATTATTACTCTGTCGATATTGATTGAACTATTGGTTGCCATGTTGCAGTATTCATGTATTGATTTAAAATTCCTTTCTAAATTATTTTTTTAGTTGAAGTATTTCCTAATCCTTATCTTCCTTCACCTTTTATTTGCATGAACTCGCCTTTGAGTCCAAATAGACCCTATTCCCATTGTTGCATTATTAATGTGGGCCATTGAGGCCCATCCCTCCTGAGTCGATTTCGAAGGTCACAAGTAGACAATCTCATAGTGCACGAACGCAAGAAGTTGAATGAAGGAGCACGAATTAAAGTTCCATTTTTGAAGCGGCGATGAAACCCAAGCCTCATTTATTTGTTGTCATTACTTATTTATGGTTGTCGTATTTATTTATTTATTTATTTTGGCCTCGAATCCAAAGTTGTATTTAATACAGGTGAAGTGAAAACTTGAGCCAAAAAAGGTTCGAAAACATAGAATCAGGATAAGTGAAATGGGCCGAAAGCCTAAACTAGTTTAGGACAGGTTGATTTGGGCCCGATGGCCTAAATCTCTTACTTCCTCCCCTTTCCCCAATTCCTTATATTTTTTTGTCTTATATGCTTTGCGAACCTAGTTAAATCCTAAGTAAAGTTGCTAAAAAACTAGTTTCGTACAAACAACAAAATATTTCTAAAACCGTTTTCTTTTCAAAAATCAACTTTTTCAAAGTTAATCAAAGACAATTTTCAAACAGTCCGAATAACCGCAAGTTAGCGGATGTTTTAGGTGCCTAACACATTCCTAAAACATTAATAGGAACCACTTACTCAGAATCTCTAACTTAAAATGATTTTCCTGTTTTGAACCGTTTTAAGTAACTCTACAAAGGTTTCTTGATTCCTTTTCAAAATTAAATGGCGACTCTCTCAAAAAGTCAATTTCTCCGCAAAACAACTGTTAGTGCAAGTAGTGTGGGATACCGTTGTGGGACATTTTCTAATTGCAGGTGACATTTCCTTCGTGTGTATTTTGTGTACTTTATTTTCTACTTTGCTCGATCGGCCTATGATACCTATTGATTACAACTGAACCGTATTCATGCCTACTGCTCCCTTTCGGTGTAGGTCTTAGTTCGAGTGTGGCCCGGT
The DNA here is from genome assembly GCF_002878395.1 of Capsicum annuum. Classification (NCBI taxonomy): domain Eukaryota; kingdom Viridiplantae; phylum Streptophyta; class Magnoliopsida; order Solanales; family Solanaceae; genus Capsicum; species Capsicum annuum. The sequence goes on from NC_061116.1 coordinate 177,798,287, forward strand.
TGGTTCATAAGATATTTGGTGCATTCAAGGTAGTGGTTGACTTTCAAGTGTCCGGATGTATTCTACTACCTTTCTTATCGACTATGTCTTTACTTCATTTTAGAGATAGAGTTTCTCTTGTATTTGGACACCTAGCATATTTCATTTGGACTCGAGTTATACTAGATACGTTCTTATACTGTTGACATCAGGTTTAGGAGTTATCATTGCATTTTGCTTCTATTACTTTCCATATTTTTTATACCTATATGGTGGGCTTTGTTCAAGAAGCCTTACCTTGGGGTTATTTCTATCTTTTCTCTTTTGAGTATTGGTTTGTGTGATAGGCTTACTTGTCAAGGTTCGTCGTGATAAGTGTCATCATGATCCATGTTTTTGGGTCGTGACATACATATATATACACAGGGAGATAACTCAAGTTTATGGGAAAAACCCCCATAGTAAACACATAATTTCATTATAAAAAGGGGTTCATGATGCATGCTCTTCAAACCATTTCAAAATCCATACCATGTACATATAAAAACCATTTAGATTACAATAAAATATATTTTTCAAGCCTATGAACAATAGGATAGCTCTACATACCTTGAATAGGAGAGAACGTAGTGTAAAATTATCCCTAGAGCTTAGAATTTCAAACCCTAGGTGGTTTTCTGCTCTTTTGTTATTTGAATGATGAATGGAATATTTTCTGAGATGTGAATTCATTTTTAAAACCCTATATACATACATAAGGGATTGGAAATAACTTTGGGGTGCAAAAAACCCTCGTGCCCTTAAAATATAACAAAAATAAAGAACCATCGATGATAACAAAGGGGGGTTCGTGTCGTGATCCCCATCACAAATCATAAGTTTCATGGGTCAAACCTAATTGTGAATCATAGGATTTATGGGGTGCACCCAATCTCTGACCATAGGGTTCATGGGGTAAACCTAATTGTGAACCTGAGGCAGTAGCCTATTGTGGGCCCCTTCACAGTGTGAGGCTACCGCAGAGTGCCCATTTCATGATGCAAGGGTCTTTCCTAAGCCTAAAAACATCCCCAACTCATTTAAACCCATCTTAAAATGATTTATCATCAATATTGGGTTCTTAAGGGCTCATTTCATGCACTTTTTAAGCATCAAAAATACTAGAGTGTTACAATTTGTTAGTAACATACTACTGAAAATCATAGTAATTGAAAAAAAGTTGCATAGTAATTTTACCTAGTGAAGTACTAATATAGTCATACTACTACAAAACCTCCTAGCAACTTTTTTCAAGGAAAATTGCTTGGCTCTAACCATGCAGGCATAAATTTGTTAAGAAAATTCTTTATCAAATAGAGAATTAATCAACAACATACTTTGAAACAAACAATCAATGACAATTTATTTCATGTCTTATTTCATAGATAGATCTATAACAAGCATAAAATTTTGCCCTGGACATTATCATGTTGACAAACAAGCTTCAACTGAAAGAGCATTTTAAGCATGATTAAATCAAATAGGACTGCAATCTAAGTTATAGACAACTTCTGCTTCAATTAATGCATGACCAAATCTTATTAGTTCTTCAAGTACTTTGAGTCTAGTTTGTGAAGAGTTGTTTCCTCGCCAAGGCTCGATTTGCATCCTCACAAATATTGGAGACTTGCTAGTAGAAGTTTGATAACCTGTATCTCAAGTTTTATGTCTACAATGCCTTCTATATTAACTACTCTGAGGTAATTAAATGTCATATTTGCAAAGCCTTTAAGAGAATCTAATGCAGGAATTTCACTATTATCCATTGAACACCTAAAAGGTCAATTAAAACCCATATCTCTAAATTTATTAAGGATATAAGGAGAGGGAAAATATGAAAAATTCACCTAATTCTCTCATACTAATATCGAAAAAGCAAAGACATCTAAGATAGTTAACTGAACAAGGACACTTTGTTAGTATTTCACCAACACTTGTAGTTGCACCATCATTAATTTCTTTTTACAATAAGATTTTAGTTAAAGATTAGCTGAGACGGGGCTCTATCAAAAACAGTCTTTCTACTTTACTTGAGGTAGTGGTATAGTCTCCGTACACTTTACCCTCCCCAGACCCTACTATGTGGGAATACATCGGGTATGTTGTTGTTGTTGTATAATTATCCAGTAAAAATCTAGTGAAGATCAACCAGGATTTGTAATAGAGAACATTTTAGCTATATTACATACTTCATCTTTAGATGACGCCCGCTCAAATTATGTTATCACTGCCACTCTTTTGAGATAATATTTACTTCTCAATACATAGAAGGGGTCGATTTTCATTTTGATCAGCGCTGAAGACTTGGCCAAGAAAAGCTTGATAAGTTGTATTTTAGGCCTTGTCCCAACTATACCTTTAATCTTAACTGCCTTGAGGTGATTCAATGTTACATCTGAGAAGCTTGAAGGAATTTTATCAACATGAACCCTTGTCGTTTGTTTAAGAAAAAATTTATTTCAAACCGTACATGGATACTCTTAAGAAATATAATGTAAAATTGAAAACCTACAGAGTATGAAAATATAAATAGACATTACATATGAATACCATATAAAAGAGAGAGAAGAACATCATTAAGAACCTCTATTTCAAAAACTTATAAGTATGGAGATGTTCTTATTAGGAAATGTCACAACCCAAACCAGGGCTTGTCTTTCACATCCCTTAAATATTCCATAAAGGTCTTATGAGAAACATAATGATGTTTTATCCCTAGATCCAAAATAAAAAATAGAAGTAGAAGCTTCAGTAGATCTGTAAAATGAAGTTGCTTCTTTAGATCTTGAACATGTTTTTGATGAAAGAATGATAAGATTGATGAAAGTGATGTCCCAATAGGAATTGACTCAATCTCTAGACATTATTCTTTTCTCTGAACTAGATGAAAGTATCCATCCTCCAATTCTCTTAACAACCTTATGTCTCCTCTGAACACTGGTGTGCAAATAAGAAACAAGGCCAAGAACCTTTGTGCCTTCTCTACATTCGTATAACAAATTGAATCCAAGAATGTAATGGAGGCACTAAAGGATATAGATTGGATCAATTTTATGCAAGAAGAGATCCATCAGTTTGAAAGAAGAAAGGTTTCGCATTTGGTTCCAAATCCTTATGAAAGAACTATCATAGGTACCAGGTGGGTATATCGAAACAAGACTGATAAACATGGGAATACTATCAGAAACAAGGCTAGGCTAGTTGTGCAAGGCTATAATCAAGAAGAAGGTATCAATTATTATGAGACTTTTGCTCTTGTAGAAAAAATGGAGGCTATTCAAATCCTTATTTCCTTTACATATTACATAGAATTTAAACTGTTTCAGATGGATGTGAAAAGTTCCTTCTTGAATGGTCTTCTCAAAGAAAAGATGTTTTTCAAGCAGTCTTAAGGATCTAAAAATATTGATCTCCCTAATCATGTGTTTAAATTGGACAAAGTTCTTTATGGTTTGAAGTAAGCTCCCTGGGCTTGCTATAAAAGATTCTCCAAGTTTCTACTTAATAATGGGTTCAAAATAGGAAAAATTGACAATACATTGTTTTTGAAAGTCAAAGAAAGGAATCTTCTTATTTTTCAAGTTTATGTAGATGATATCATATTTGGAGCCACCACCAGCTCCCTTTTGTGATGTGTTTGCCAGACTTATGAGTAGTGAATTTGAGATGAGCATGATGGGAGAACTAAAATTTTTTCTTGGATTGTAAATTAAATAAGGTGCATTTGGAACCACTATATGCCTATATAAGTATATTTAAGAACTACTTAAAAGGTTTCAAATAGAGGATGTGGAGCCCATTGATACCCCTATAGGCACCTCTTCCAAACTGGACCTGGATGAGCATGGTACTTCTGTGAATGAAACTATGTACAGAGGGATCACTGGCTCTCTTCTCTATTTAACTACCAGCAGACCAGATATTGTTTTCAGCATTGAAATGTGTGCTAGGTTCCAATCAAGTCCAAAGGAATCTTACTTGAAGGCTTCCAAGAGAATCCTGAGATATCCCAAGGAAACTCCTGATGTGGTTCTCTTTTATCCTGCTGGAGGCTCTTTGTCTTGAATAGATATGTTGATGCTAATGGGTTCTTGGTGGATAGAAAAATCACCTTAGGAATGGCTCATTTTTTAGGGTCATCCCTAATTTCATAGGGTACCAAGAAATAGAATTCATTGGCTCTCTCCACAGTTGAAGTTGAATATGTTGTTGGGTCATCATGTTGTGCACAACTTCTGTGGATTAAGAAATAGCTTGAGAACTTTGACATTCTCTCATATTGTGTTCCACTATACTGTGACAACACTAGTGTCATCAATATGGCAAAGAATACGGTTTAGCATGAAAAGACAAAGCACATTGATGTTCGACATCACTTCTTGATAGACAATATTGAAAAGGGGTTGATCAAGTGGTCTTTTATAGCACTGCTAATTAGATTGCTAATATATTTACCACGGCACTTAGTAGGGAGTCTTTTGAGAAGACGAGGTCAAGTTTAGGATTAATGCGACCTAGATGACTGTTTACCATTCTACTCTTCTTTTATTTGGGCTATGATTTGGTAGGCAGCTATCTATAAATGTTTAATCTGCATATGGTTTCCTTCCCGACCTCTTTGATAATTCCAAAAAAGAGAAATATTGGTAGTCATAGGTTTAGGCTCTGGGGTGTGCCAAAGATAGAGATAGGGGTTCTCTCGTTCAGGGGGAAATTACATGCTCATTGATAAAGGATATAAGGTAGAGGATGTCTGTATTCCTATAGGCATTAGTGGGAATTGGTTGGGCAACTGGTCTGGTTATGTTGTGATGCTTAAGGGTAGGTTGTGTTTTGTACAAATTAATTGAAAATGTTGAGAATACTGATATGATTATATGGGTTTGTTATTATTAAAAAGGGGGATATTGTTAAGCCCTTTGTTTTGATAATTGACGTATTCGTAGTTTGGAAACTATTTCCTGGAGCCCTTGTTATAATAAAAAAGGCCCTCAACGTATTAGGGAACTGTTTGGCCTCATTGGTGACTATCATAGTCAACTTTCTAGCTGACACAAATTACAAAAAGTAGTGAAAAGTTGTTTCCACCTTTTTCCCTCAACCAATGAAATTGCTTCAGGGGTTTTCATGTGTCACAATATATATTGCTCGTCTTCCACAACAATAAAACCAACACTTCCATATACTCACAATTAAATATATTTTCAAAGTATCGCAGTACTGAAAATCAAAGCTTGGAACTATAATAGGGAACTTGTGTTCATCAAGCTTATTCTTATTTCCTTGTTATAGTTTAGTCTTTGTAATCTGTACTTTAATGCTTGACTATGTTTGCTTATGATTGTAGTAGGTGTTGTGGTGTAATAGCTCTTTATAATCATCTAGATTTAGGTGATTGCGTCCAAGCTAGAGTTAGCTTGAGGAGTCCAATTAGAGTTAGTTGGAGGTGTTGTCAGCTAGAGTTGGCTGGGGTGAGAAGCTATAAAGTTACTACTTTGATTTCCTTGTAATAGAGTTATTGATAGGAAACAAAGGATTAGGAGGTTAATCCTTAGATTTTATTTTCAAAAGGTTGCTTTAATATAGTGGAGTTTAAAATCCTGGAGGCAGTTTGTGGTTTTTCTCCCTTGAGCAAGGTGTTTTCAAGAAAAAAATCATGTTTTTATGTTTCTGCACTCCTGTACTTGTTACTGTATTTATCTCCTTGTTCTTGTTGCTAGTGTGATTTTGGTAGTAGCTCCTTAAGTAGAGGAATGACCCACATTAAACCCTTCATTTAGTATCAGAGCCACGGACTTTCTTATAAAGGCTAACACCTTGGAAGGATCCTAATCAAAGAAATGGCAGCTCCTCCAAATCTAGAAGAAGGTTAGTCCACTACCAGACCTTCAAGATTCAATGAAGAGTACTATGGATGGTGGAATACTAGAATACATGATTTCATCATGAATGAAGATTGTGGTTGTGGGATGTCATAGAATATCACCCTTTTGTTCCTACCAAGGTAGTAAAGATTGGAGATGTGACTTCACAGGTCCCCAAAACAAAGAAAGAGTTTAATGAAGCTAATAGGAAGAACATAGAGAAAAACTATAGAGTCAAGAAGATTTTTTTGTACGGTATTGGTACCAATGAGTATAATAGGATCTCTGACTGTCAGAAAGCTAAGGAGATCTTGGATTATCATCAAAAGGCCCATAAAGAAACCACATAGTGAAGCACTCCAAAGTGGATATGCTGACAAATCTTTTTGAGACCTTTATTATGAAGGAAGATGAGTCTATTCAAGTGATGCATACCAGGTTTACTGCCATCACAAATGAGTTGTTCTATTCTGATGAAGTTATTCTGACCAATAAGCAAGTGAAAAAGTTCTTAAGCATATTGCATAAGATATGGGAAAGCAAACTAAATACAATTACTGAGGACAAGGATCTGAACAAGAAGGCCATGGATGAGCTTATTAGGAATCTTAAAACATATGAGATATTAAGAAAACTTGAGAGGATAAAAGATTAACCCAAGGCCGAGAAGAATTTGGTGCAAAAGGTGACCAAAGATGACCCAAGTGCTGAGGATGAAGAAACTTCTTACATTGCTAAGCAAGTTATCAAGGAGTTGAAGATGTCGGGAGCTTTTCCCAGGAAAGAAGAATCCAATAGATACACCATAGATGTAAACACAACTGATGCTTGTCAAAAGTATGGAAATCCTGGACACTACATCAGGAATTCGCCTATGCACATGATGGAATACAAAGAATATATTAAGTAGAACAGTGTCAAGAAAGATTGATAGAAGAAGTTTTAGGAAAGATATGATAGAAAGACTAAAACTGATGGGGTGGCAATGCAAGTCATAGCTGTATTGAGTGATCTTCAGCTAAATTCAAATGACTCTAAATAGCATGAGGATGTCTCCATGATGGTGATAGAGGATGATGCTCAACTATATGAATGATATGGTCAAACAAACCTGAAACTGGATTCTAGACTGAATACTGGGCTGAGACTGTGGGAGCTATCATCTAACTGTCATGTCCTAATCTAAGCTAATGAGGGTCCAACATATGACCACCATTGGAAAGGTGTCAGTATCCTGCCCCGGATACTAACAATGGTTGTTTGGATCTACTAAAGTGAAGTCCAAAAGGACTAAAGAGTCACCCTCTACAGGTAGGTGCCCTGGTGAGATATGTGTCAACCCTCAATTGGTAGGTTAATGACTCAAACCTATGCTGGCTATGTAGTTTTGGAATGCAGGGATTGCTACTAAGAGTCACACCGTCTACTGGAAGGTGAGCCCCCATACCTGGGTCGCTCGGTGCTAAATCCTTCTCCCAGCTGAACTGACTCGGATTACTGAACTAATCTAAGTTTAACTGAATATAATAACTAATTTAATGAATAATTCTCATACATATCTAAAACCATTTTGAAATGTACTGAGACTAAGTAAACAGCTAAGTTTTGGGCATTCATAACCCCCAGCACTGAATTGAAGTATCAATAAGGACATATATAGCTTTACAAATAATATAGGGATCATTGTTCAAAATTCATCTCCTAGGAATTTTATCAAACATACTAGGGTCATGAGTTAAAGCATGGGAATAGTTAAAATATGTAATAATAGCATAATTTCAGTATTGAAATCATGGGTTAAGGATTTAACATACGAATAATCAGCATTCAAACATGTCAAGGGATAGTTGCAATGAAATCACATGGTAAACATGATTCGAAATCAAAGTTCATATGAGCTTCATGGATATAATTCATAATAATATGTAAAAAAAAATAATTTAAACTTAAAAATGGATTCTTGGACTCCATGGGAGAAAAAGTCCCATGGATGAACATCAAACTTACCTTAAACCTTTAATCTTGAATGAGGATTTACTTTTCTTAAACGTTCTTGGATTATGAAGAAAAATTTCTTGGTTTTCTTGAAGGGGAAATGCTTGAAATTGATGAACTTCGGGAAGGTTTAGGGTTTAATTTAGAGAGAAATTGAGGAATTTGGGAAAATAATGCCTTAACTAAAGGTTAATCCCATATTTTTACGGATTGGGGTGATGGAAAAAGACAAGACTGCCCATCTGGATTTAAACTCGTAACTGGAACGCCGAATTAAGCATCACCGCAATGGGATGAACCCCGCATCCCTATACCTACCATGACACAATGCAATCACATTGAGGCTCTGGAAATGAAATTCAAATGTGCCTCAATCTTCGTCCAAAAAATCAAAAACTTTCCTGAGACATGCTCCTTAAACCCCTGAACATTAATTAACTCAAAAACTTACATCTCGAGGTTGGAAAGCTCACTTTAAAAATCATACAAGTTAAGAGGACAAAATAAAACTAAGACCCCAACACTTAGCTAAATTTTTAGGTTCTAAGCCTCTTATGCATGCACTATGAGCTGAAATGAGCTAAGACTAATACGGGGTATTACAATATCTCCCCCTAGGGAACTTGTCCTTGAATGTGACTAATTAAGCTAAGAATACTGAGGGAACTAAAATCACATACTGAACATGCATAACTAAAAATGATTGCATAACTAAGTCTGAAACATGATACATGAACTGAATATCATGAACTGAACTATTTCCTTGAATACATTCAATGACATTAGAATGGTTATAAGGATGAGATAGAAATGAGAGAGTAAACTTATATGTAACCATTGGCCAAGGCTGGATCTAGTTTCATAAAGAAAAGTTGAGAGGTTAAGGACATGAAAACTCGGGGTATCACCATATCTCTCCCTTTGATACCTCATCCCTCGAATGATACTAACTTGGCTAAAATACTAAGGAAAGACTGAGGTGATGCATAAGACACCTAAGAACTAAATCATGACCGGATATCTGAATATAAAACATGATGCATGAACTGAATTGGATTCATAATTTACATGGATGTGAACAAACTATCTCTTGGAATAGCCATTTTCATGAAACTTTAATTAGTATGACTAGATCAAAAGATGGAAAACCATAGGAACTAATCTATCTGACTATTAAACTGAGCTGCTAGCTAAACGGACTAAATTATACTAAAAGCTTATACTCAACTATACATTTCACTTCAAAACTGCACTTCACTTGAGGCTACTTACAATATTCATATGCGCACTAATAACTCAATCTACTGAAGTCTGAGCTGAACTGAGTTCTCTCACTATGTTCAAGCCTACTCAAATCTACAAAGTACTACACATCATACCATAACACTAGTCCGAATCATAAATTCAATACACCCTGCATTTTCACAACTTCTCATCTCATGAATAATTTCTATTACCACTTCAAAAACTACATTCAACCCTTACTAGACATTCAATGATGCGCAATGCAATCATCCATATATATATAAACATGACACTCAAGACTGTCATCATAACCGCATATGCACTTCTAAAAAAACACCCATAAAGACATCTTTCTCATATCCTCCAAACCTCTATCATCAACAACTTCCATGCACTACCCAAAGAAAACACACATAAAATTTCAACTAACCATGACATATATCAAAAACTTGGCCTCAATCTTACTTCACACTTACAGCCTTAGCTAAAGCAAGCAAACAACAATTTTTCTTCAATAAGAAATATTTTGTCTCTCCTATGTAAACAATTATTCATCATCACTATCTTGACCTAAGGAGAGGTCACTGAAAGGTTAGAACATGAGGACCTGAAGCATGAAAGAATACATTGTATAACTGGGACACTTAACTGAGGCCTGGGGAATAGAGTATCCATGGCATGGATTTATTTTAGAGATTAAGACTGAGGATATACATGACATAATCTAAATTTTGCTGATCATTAGAGTGTAGCATGAGTACCTGGAACTAAACATACTATAAAGCATGAGTACCTGGAACTGAACATACTATAAAGCATGAGTACATGAGTCATGAGCTGCATGACCTAATTTTGGAGTTTATAAATTCATGAAATATGATTTGTACTGCTGAATAAACTGTAACTCCTTATACTAGGAACTAGAGAGTACATGATTCTCTATTATGTGCACGAACATGAACTATGATCATGGAACTGACCTATAAGGCATGAGTAGATATTATGATGATTGAAAAACTTTGCATTGAGATAAGAATGGGTTGGGCGTCCTCCTCCCTTACTACGTTTCTACACATACTGGCATCACTACTAGGGAGAGCCTAACTTGGTTACTTGTTCTATCATCTCTCCCTTAGCTTTAACTCATCTTAATAAGTCTATATGCCCCTTTAATAAAATCTAGACTAGACTGCAACCACTTTACTTTAGGGTCCGAGATATAAAATACACATAAATACTAAACTCACCCTAGAAGACTACACCTGAAAGTGTAAAAACCCCCTGCTAACACTTTCTTCTAAGATACAACTCTTAACTTTCTATAGCCCCAATAGTCACCATATAATAACTTAAACACTCCCGAACTTAGAATCTTCATAAGAATCACCATACACTGAGTTCACACTATCAAGAATCTCAATACTACTTTTTACTAGCCCAATGTTCAAAGATTCAAACTTAGATTCTAGCACTTAATATAGATATCCCCAAACCTTTAATGAACCATACTAACTTTTTTCACAGCCTACTAATACCATATCTCTAAATCACACCCACGTCATCTTACTTAATTTTGAATCAATAAACATAAATTCTTGCACATACTATTTCAAGCCTTTTGGTTCACCTATCATACAACTAAACCCATGGATACATTATCTACTAAATTCAGATAACACTATCCCCACTTTATTACTGCTAAACTTCTGGGTTCATGCTTCTAACTCTGTATCATATGTTGTCATAGGATTCTAAGAAGGGATCTAAAAACATATCTGACCCCAAAGCACTGAGATACTACCCCTCCAATCAATGACTAGTTCATTGGGAAACTAAAAATGAACAACTCTGTTTCTACAATCAACTGAAGCATAGCATAACTAGAGCCAATCCATATCGAGAATGATATCAAAATTAGTCATCTCTAACTCCATAAGGTCTACTAAAGTGACTTTCTGAGATACTATAGTAAGGCAGTTCTATATACTCATCTGGATAAAATAGATTTACCCATTGGGGTAGACACTAAGAAAGGCTCTTTTAAAGTTTTGGTACTAACGCCAAAATTAACAGCTATGTAAAGGGTTACAAAAAAGTGAAGCTTCAGGATCTAACAAAGCATAAATATGTAAATGGAAGGCCTGTAATGTACTTATAACACCATCAGGAGAACTTTCCTGATCCTGTTGGGACTGTAGCATATACATTTGTTCTAATACTGGCAACTGGTGGCACTAGAAATGGTGCCCTATTGAGTCAGGCAACCTACTGGAGCTGATAACAGATTAGACTGTCCCTGCTGACTAGCCCTTGGGAAATCCCTAACTCTGTGGCTTGGCTTGCCACATCTAAAATATACACCACTACCAGCCCTACACACACCCTGATGATTCCTACCATACCTCCCATAGAGTGGATTAGTACAACCATTGTTCATGATACCCTAGGACCTAGAGCCTAGCGCTCTATCCAGATTGTCCTTCCTAAACTTTGGCACTAGCATACTAGCTGGAGAAGGAGCTGGGGCTGAGAAGTTTTGGCAGAACTTAGAATGGTTACCACTCTTTGACCTTGACATAAAACTAACTATTCTAGCCCTCTTATTCCTTCTCCCTTTCTCCTTATGCTTATCTTCCTTACTATGTTAAGCCTGAACTATGAGCATAGATAGGATAATAACATGCTAATCATTCTGAACAACTACTGAATGAGATAAGGTAGTGAAAGTAGCTCTGAATTCAGAGTAAGAGACATGCTCATTCAGGGGATCTTCCTAAATAGGAACATGTGCAGGCTGCTTCCCATTCCTTCTTTCATTATTTCTTTTATAAGGCATTGTCTATAAATGAAATGAAGGATTAGTCATACAAAGAGTTTTAAATATATCTTATGCTCATTCGCATGACATGAATACTGAAAGATGGGAAACTTTTCATAAAATGTCTTGTATCCTCTTGTCCATAAGTATGGCGCGTATCAAACCCATGCACAAAAATCTACTCAACACGGCTTTCAGACTCCCTAAGACACTTTAAAACCTTAGGCTCAGATATGAAGTTTTGTCATGACCTAAGGCTTCCCCCTAATCACAACAATGATATTACGGTCCCTAAATACCACAAGCTAACCCATGAACTGGTACATGCTGTGAGCATAAAATAATATGGTAATAAAATACACATGTGTGGAATTGACTAAATAATTCCAAAGGTTTTAAGTATTGAAATTAATATAATGGAATTCTCAAGTACAAAATATAAACAAACATACTAAAAATCTAATTGAAAGATTTAAAAATTACCTGACTATCTGAAATGTTAGAAAGTCTCCAAAACTGACTGAAAAGAGTTGACGGGATGGGCCCCAACTAAATCCAAATGACAACTGAAAGATAATACTAAAGTAAACAAAAATAAATCACCATGTCCTCGGTAGATGAGGAATCACCACAACTACTACTGCTGATAGTCTAAACTGTCTCTAAGTGATCAGGATCCTGAGCATCCAAACCTATGATATTAATATCATAGCAAAAGAAAAGAGTATGCGATCAGTACTTTGAATATAGTGGTATGAGAGATGAGGTTAAGCTGATATGCATGGGTTCATGTGCATGAACAATAATTGACTGAATGAGTAGCATAGAATGACTGAATAAAAATACATAAAAACTATAAAATATGAGAGTGCATGGCCAAGCATAAAACATGTTTTGAAATAGTCTGTAAACTGAAGTACAGAAATACTAATAACTGAATGCTATTGTCAAACAAACCTAAAACTAGATTCTACACTAAATACTGGACTAAGACTGTGGGAGTTATCATCTAAATGATATGCCCCAATTTAAGCTAATTTGGATACAACCAGTGATCCCAGTTGGAAGGGTGTTAGTACCGTTCCACGGGTACTAACAATGGTTGTGTGGATCCCTAAAGTGATGTCTCAAAGGACTAAAGAGTCACCTTCTACTGGCAGGTGCCCTAATGAGATATTTTTCAACCCTCAACTGGCAGGTTAATAGCTTAAACCTACACTGGCTATGTAGTTCTGGAATGTAGGGATTGCTACTAAGAGTCATACCCTCTACTGGTAGGTGAGCCCCCATCCCTGGGTTCACTCATTGCTAAATCCTACTACCAACTAAATTGAGTCTAATTACTAAACTAATCTAAGTTTAACTGAATATAATAACTGACTGAATAAATAATGCTCATACATATCTAAAACCATTCTAAAATATACTGAGACTAAGTAAACAGCTAAGTTTTGAGTATTCATAACCCCCAGCATTGAATAGAAGTATCAATAAAGACATATATAGCTTTACAAATCATAATAGGAATCATTGTTCAAAATTCATCTCTTAGGTATTTCATCAAACACACGAGGGTCGTGAGTTAAAGCATGGGAATAGTTAAAATATATGATAATTGCATAATTCCAATATTAAAATCATGATTTAAGGATTTAACATGTGAATAATCATCATTAAAATGTGTCAAGGGATAGTTGAGACAAAATCACATGGTAAACAAGATTCAAAATCAAAGTTCATAAAAGCTTCATAGATATAATTTATAATAACATGTAAAACCTATAATATAAACTTAAAAATGGATTCTTCGACTCCATTGGTGAAAAGGGCCAATGAATGAACATTAAACATACCTCAAATCTTTAATCTTGAAAGAGGATTTACTTTTCCTAAACATTCTTAGATTGGGAAGCACAATTTTTTGGTTTTCTTAAATGGAAGATGCTTAAACTTGATGAACTTGGGGAAGGGTTAGGGTTTAATTTAGACAGAAATTAAGGAATTTAGGCATATAATGCCTTAATGGAAGGTTAATCTCGTGTTTTTATGGATTGGGGAGATGGGAAAAGACAAGACTACCCCTATGGGATTTATATTCATAACCGGAATGCCAAATTGAGCATTATCATGATGTTGTGAACCCATCATCGCTATACCCACCATGATATAATGCAATCGCGGTGAGATTATTGAAATGAAATCCAAACATGCCTCAATCCTAGTCCAAAAAATATGAAACTTCCTCGAGATATGCTCCTTACACCCCTGAACATGAATTAACTCAAAATCTTACATCTTGGGGTTAGAAAGGTCACTTTACAAATCATCGAAGTTAAGAGGAAAAAAATAAATCTAAGTCCCCAACACATAGCTCAATTTTCAGGTTCTAAGCCTCTTATTCATACACTATGAGCTGAACATAGCTAACACTACTACGGGGTATTACAGTGAGGACAATGATAAAATAATTGCTTCATTAGAGAGGTGTAGTTACCTGTAAAGAGAGTTGAATACAGTAAAAACTAAGCAATATAAAGCTATGAAATGGAGTACTTTATCTGAAACCTTGTCTAGCCTTGTCTGTCAGGGGTCAAATAGAAAAAGGGGGATTTGTTTTTGTAGTCTGTACCTAGCCTACAATCCTTTTAGCAAGTATATTTTTGTAAGGGACAATTTGTTGTGTTTTTACTGTGAAAAAAATGGACACACAATGGAGTGTTGCCCTGTAAGAGCTATTAGTCTAAAGGGAATGAAAGAATCCTATTTAAAAAGGAAAGAAATTAACATCTACCTATCTGGACAAGAAAAAATGTGATATTTCATCTAATACCTCACTAGAAACTCAAGCTAAAATGGGTTCCCAAACCTGATCACTAATAGTCATTGCAGGGCAAAGCTAGAGGAAAAAGCCACCATTGGATCATAGATAGTGGATGCTTGTGGCATATAACAAGGAGAATTAAAAACATTCTCTCGCTTAAAGCCTATGAAGGAGGTAGTGTATCCTTTGGTGATGGTAACAAAGATTACATTGTTGGCATTGGGAAAATTGGGAACAGTTTGAATAAACCTATAAATGATGCTCATTTTATTGTTGGACTCAATTTTAGTCTGTTGAGCTTCACTTAAATCTGGGACAAGGCAAATAAAGTCAAATTCAGATCAGATAAATGCTCAGTCATCAGGATCATTAATGGAAAAAAATGTAAATAGCCTGGAGGAACAAGAATATGTACTTTGTTGATCTAAGCTCATGTACATCTAATGATATGACATGTCTCAATATGCAAAAAAATATTGTTGATTCATGGCATCGAAGGATTGGTCACGCAAATTGCAAATTATTGAACAAACTACTCAAGAAGGACCTAGTTCTTGGCTTGCCTAATGTAACATTTGTTAGTTCCAAGGTATGTGATGCATGTTCTAAATGAAAATAAACAAAGACTTTCTTCAAGCCAAAAAAGGAAGTCAATACTTCTAGGCCTTTGTAGCTCCTCCACATGGATCTGTATGGTCTTATAAAGATTGCCAGCAAAGAGGGAAAGAAATATATCTTAGTTATTATTGATGACTACTCCAAATTTACCTGGACCTTCTTTCTAAATTCAAATGATGAGATATTTTATATGTTTGGGGCCTTTGAAAAGTAAGATCAAGTAATGTTGCATGAGAAGATTGTAGTTATCAGGTCAGATCATGGTACAAAGTTTTGAGAATGCTAAATTTAATCAATTCTGCACTGAGTTGGGAATCGGTTATAATTTTTTAGCTCCCAGAACACCTCAACAAAATGGTGTTTTGGAAAGTAAGAATAAAACTCTGGTGGATATTGGAAGAACCATACTTATAAATTCTGGACTTTCTCATAACTTCTAGGTAGAAGCCATAAAAACTGCATGTTATGTGACTAATAGGTGACTTGTGAGATCTATTCTACACAAGACCCCTTATAAGTTTTTAACCATAAGAAAGCACAAGCTAAGCTATTTCAAACCTTTTGGTTCTAAGTATTTTGTCCTGAATAATGTAAGAAGGATCTTAGAAAATATGATCCTAGAAGTGATGAGGGAATCTTTGTTTGTTACTCATCTACCAGCTAAGATTACATCATCTATAACAAGTGGACACAATGTGTGGAAAAGAGTTTTCATGTCATATTTGATGAAGATGTAAATGTCAGCAAGGGCAACATATCAAATGATAATAATGATGAACCAGGGAATCCATTAATTGTACTAAAAAGGTCTCATGAGTAACATAATGATACTACATCCCTGGTCTAAAATTAAAAATAGAAGTAGAAGCTTCAGGAGATCTGCATAATGAAGTCACTTTTGTTATATCTAGAACCTGTTCCTTGTGAAAAAAATGATTAGATTACAAAAATTTATGTCCCAATGGAAATTCACTCAAGCTCTAGCCATTACACTCCTCTCAGAATTAGATTAAAGCATCAATCCTGCCATCCTCTTAACAATCTTATGTCTCCTCTAAACACTGGTACACAAACAAGAAATAGAGCCAAGAACCTTTGTTCCTTCTCTTTATTTTTGTCACAAATTGAACATAAGAATGCAAAGGAAGCAGAATAGGATGCAAATTAGATCAATTCTACATAAGAAGAGATCCGCCAGTTTGAAAAAGTCAAGGTTTGTTATTTGGTACCAAAACCTTCAAATAGAAATATCATAGGTACATGGTGGTGTCCTAAAACAAGACATATGAGCATGGAAATACCATTAACAATAAGGCTAGGCTGATTGTGCAAGACTATAATTAGACTTTTTCATCTGTAGCAAAAATGGAGGCCATTCGAATCCTTATTTACTTTGAATCCTACATGGAATTTAAACTATTTCAGATGGATGTGAAGAGTTCCTTCTTAAATGGTCTTCTCAAGGAAAAAGTATATGTCAATCAGCCTCCAGGATTTGAAAATATTGATCTCCCTAATCATGTGTTTAAATTGGACTAAGCTCTTTATTGTCTGAAGCAAGATCCCCAGGCTTGATAAGAAAGATTGTCCAAGTTTCTACTTGATAATGGGTTCAAAAGAGGAAAATTTGACAATACATTATTATTAGAAGTCAGAGGAAGGAATTTTCTTATTATTCAAGTTTATATAGGTGATATTATATTTAGAGCCACCACTAGCTACCTTTGCGATGAGTTTGCCAGACTTATGAGCAGTGAATCTGAGATGAGCATGATAAGAGAACTAAACTTCTTCTTGTCTTACAAATTAAATAGGGTGTATCTAGAACCACCATATGCCAATATAATTATATTCAAGAACTTCTTAAAAGGTTTCAAATAGAGGATGTAATGCCCATTGATACCCCTATAGGCACCTCTTCCAAACTGGACCTAGATGAGCATGGTCCTTCTATGAATGAATCTATGTATAGAAAGATCATTGACTTTCTTCTCTACTTAAATGTCAGTAGACTTGATATTTTTTTTAGAATTAGAATGTGTGCTAGGTTCCAAGAAAGTCCAAAGGAATCTTACTTGAAGGCTGCCAAGAGAATCATGAGATATCTCAAGGGAACTCCTGATCTGGTTCTGTTTTATCCTGCAGGAGACTGCTATAACTTGACTGGATATGTTGATGCTAACAATATTGGTTCTTGGTGGATAGAAAAACAACCTCAGTGATGGCTTATTTTCTAGGGTCATCCCTATTTTCATGGGTTACCAAGAAACAGAATTCAGTGGCTCTCTCTACAGCTAAAGCTTAATATGTTGTTGCGGCATCATATTGTGCACAGCTTCTAAGGATCAAGTAACAGCTTAAGGACTTTGGCATTCTCTCAGATTTTATTTTGTTATACTATGACAATACTAGTGTCGTCAATATGGTGAAAAATTTGGTTCAGCACAAAATGATAAAGCAAATTGATGTTCGATATCACTTCTTGAGAGACAACATTGAAAAATGGTTTATCAAGATGGTTTTATATAGCTCTGCTAATTATATTGCTAATATATTTACCAAGGAACTTCGTAGAGAGTCTTTTGAGAATAATAGGTCAAGGTTGGGATTGATGCGACCTTGCTGAGTGTTTGCCATTCTACTTTTCTTCTTATTCTATCTATGATTTGGTAGGCAACTATCCATGTCAGATATTCCATTGGAACTTGGTTTCCTGTACAACCTCTTTGATGATGTCAAAAGGGAAAAATATTGGTGGTCATAAGTCTGGGTTCTGGGGAAATGCTGATAGGGGCTCTCTCATTAAGGGTTTGCTCATTCAGGGGGAACTTACATTCTCATTGATGGGGGGTATAAGGTAGAGTATGCCTGTATTCCTATAGGAATTAGTGATAGGGGGAATTAGTTGGCCAACGGGTCTGGTATGTGCTCTTGTGGCTTATGTTGTGTTGCTAAAGGGTAGGCTTTGTTGTGTACAAATTAATTGAATATATTGATTATTCTTATATAATTATATGAGTTTGTCATCATCAAAAAGGCGGAAATTGTTAAGTTCTTTGATTTGATGATTGACAAATTTATAGTTTAGGACCTATTCCCTGGAGCCCTTGTTGTAATGACAAAGGCTCTTTGCCTATTAGGGAATAGATTGGGCTCACTGGTCATTGTCATAATCAACTTTTCAGCTGACACAAAGTACAAAAGTTGGTGAAAATTTTTTTCCACCTTTTTTTCTCAACCAATGAGATTGCTCTAGGGTTTTCTTGTGTCATGGTATATATTGTTCATCTTCCAGAACAAGAAAACCAACACTTCCATATACTCACAATTAAATATCTTTCCAAAGTGTCTCACGGTGCAAATCAAAGGTTGGAACTATAACAAGAAACTTATTGTTCATCAAGCTTATCCTTATTTCCTTGTTATAGTCGACTCTTTGTAATCTGTACTTAAATGTTTGCCAACGTCTGTGATAATGCTTAAATTACACTCTTGAATGGGTGTAAGCGATCGTTGTCAATATAAAACCCAACTAGGTTGGGGTTGAATCCCACAGGGAATATGGTGTGAACTTAAGTTTTTTACGATTTAATCTACTGATAGTTTAATGTTTCCTGAAATGGGGGGTTTAGGTTTAACAAGTTATTGTTTTTCACTTTACTTTTGGTGTTTGTAAATCATAGTATATGAAATAACTAGAATTATGTTCACTAGGGCTTCCGGTATATGACAGATGAAAAAAGTAGTTCAAGATTCTCACGGTGGGTAGGATAACAAGCTATCTTTATTGATGTTATGCTTAAATGTCTCTTGACCTACTTTAGTGTTTAATTTCTTAATCCTCTTGGACTCAGGGAATTTCTATTTACTGTCCATATTTTACCTCAAGTTAACCAACCTTGTTACAGCGCTGATTATTAAACGAAGTATTTTTGAGTCCCTGATAATAATTCACTTCCTACTATATTTGATTTATTTCTCAAGCAAATCAAAGCAAATATGTCTACTGTTTGCAACCAACAGACGTTAATTAAAACTTCAGAATTATCAAGAAATCATACCACCTTTTGAATTTTGAATACTTAGCACCTCATCATGACCTAACCCTAGATCCCATAACTCAGGTTAACGGAGTTTAGCCACTCAGGATGTAACAAATGAAACACATAATTGAATTCATGATTTGAAAGATAAACTTATAGATATGAATAATAACTAGTGAATCGTAGATTAGATCCCAAAGGAAAAATCCCAAAACACTGATAATAATCTCTCAAAAATAGTTGTGTTGTTAAAGTCAAGAAGTAAAGAGAGAAAATATCAAAATATGTTTTCCAAAACTCAAGGTTTCGACCTTGTGTGGAATAATAATAATAATGTCTAAAAAACCCTAAAACAAAGCTTTAAATAGTTTACCCTAAATAAGAAAACAAATTAATAAAAATCAAAAATCATTTGGATTAGCCGACGACATTTGTGATAGCTTATCAGGAAGCTGACGACTTATCACGAATGTCATCAACATCTTCTTCAGTTTTGGATCTTTCTGCTTAAGGCAGATAACAAACTTGATAACCTATCAGCTATGTGATGGCCTATTACAAAATGTCGTCAAGGCTTTGCTTCAGTTCTCCTTGGCTGCCTTAGGCTAACAACATTCTTGATAACTTATCAGACCCTTGATGGTTTATAACAAAATGTCATCACAACTTCTACTTTAGGCCAATTCTCTGTCTACTAATGTCGACAACCCTGATAGCTTATCACAGGGATGACGACTTATCACAAATGTCGTCAGCCACACTTGTCTTCAGATTTCTTCAAATGTCAACTTCTTTGCTTCATTTTATGTTGGTTCTCTATCGTATCAGCTTAAACTGCAAAATCAAACATAAACTAATCAAAAATAACTAAAGTTGCTCAAGACCTTGCAATTATTTAAAGTTAAAAGCCTTAAATGTGTTAGCATATGCTCACACATCAACACCCTCAACTTAAAACAATTGTTTTCCTCAAGCAACCAAAACATAACTAAGAGAATACAAAGTACAATTTGGCAGCTAACTACTCATATTAGTTCAGAATAATGTCACCATCTCCAAGGTCAGTCAATTTAAAACTCACTGTTGATGTTTTGAAGAAAAACCATGCAACTCACAAGCATCAAGATACGGCAAAATTTCAGCAATAACAATCATGCCATCCAAGATCACACTATCTGAACAAGTCAGCGACTTAGCAACATACCCAATGTTTCCTCACAACAAAGAAATCCCTTTTCACTCATATCAGAATTCATATACATAAACATTGGGATAATCACAAGTCTTACTCTCAGAATGAAGTTCCAAACACTACATGTCAAATGTCATAGGCTTGCCCTTAGTGTCAGTACCCAAATCTTTAGGTAGGTCAGTTAGGATCACTTTAGGGCTTTTCTTAGGCTTGTAATATAGGATAGGGGCTGGTATGATATTTATGGATAATTTATCTGTGGTGGGTGATTCATTCACCTCTATGGTGTCCTCCACCATTTCTAAAAATATAGACATCATACACCATTGAAAAGTCGCGGGCACATTGCATAGCCCAAATGGTATCCCCTTAAATGGAAAGGTGCCATATGGGAATATGAATGTTGTCTTCTCCTGATCTTCAAGAGCAATGCAGATTTGGTTGTATCCGTAATAACTATCCAAGAAGCAATACTACCCCCTTCAAGCCAATCGATCAAGTATTTGGTCCATAAAGGGCATCGGGAAGTGGTCTTTCAGAGTCCAAGAATTCATCTTGCGGTAGTCCATGCAAAATATCCACCCAGTTATAGGCCTAAGTGGAATCAACTCATTCCTTTCATTAGCAACCACTGTCATGCCCCTTTTTTAGGCACGCATTGAACTGGGCTCACCTACTTGTTGTCAGAAATAGGGTAAACCGCTCCTGCATCCAACCACTTAATAATCTCTTTCTTAACCACCTCTTGCATTGGTGGATTAAGATAGCGCTGATGCTCTATGTTTGGAATACAATCTTTCTCAAGTTGAATTTTATACGTGCAGATGCCTGGGGGAATGCTAATAATATCTGCAATGGTTAAGCCTATAGCTTTCTTGTGCCTCTGAAGTACTGAAATAAGTGTGTTTACCTATTTCTCATCCAAATCAGTTGCAATAATAATAGGTAACGTGTTCCCGTTGCCCAAAAACACATACCATAAGTGTCCAGGCAGTTCTTTTAATTCTAACACCGGAGGCTCCTCAATAGATGGCTTGGCTGGTGGTGTTGGTTGATTATCAATGTCAAGATCTAGCTTTTTAGGAGCATAAGGATATGAACCCATTCCTGTCAAAGCACAAACGGTCTCTTCATACTCCCCGATGCCTTCACTATCATAATTCATCATAATTGCAGCCAAAGGTTCGATAACAAGCTGCTCAGCTATGGAGACTTCCTGTTCGTCCTCATAATACACATCAACTACTAAGAACACACTCATTTCTTCATGTTGCTTCATTTACTTACCCACATCAAACTGGACCACTTCATTATTTATCCTGAATAAGAGCTCATTCGCTCTCAAATCAATCAACACACTTCTGATTGTGAGAAAACGTCGACCCAAAATTATGGGCACCTCTAAGTCTACCTCACAATCCATAATGATGAAGTCTACAGGGATTATAAAGTTGGACACCTTCACCAACACATCATACAGAATACCAATAGGTCGCTTTACTAACCAATCTGCCATCACGAGTCGTATGTTGGTGGGTGTGGGATTTCCCAGACCCACTTTCTATAAATAGTCAGTGGCCTCAAATTAACACTTCCTCCCAAATCACATAATGCCTTGATGAATTCCATAGTCTTAATTGTACAGGGAATAGTGAATGCACCCGGGTCTGGCTTCTTCTGTGCCAAGGTTCTTGTAGAAATAGCACAACAATGGTGGAGATTTTCCTCCAGCTCACAGCTCTTTTCTTAGTCACAAGGTCCTTCATGAATTTTGCATACCTTGGCATTTGCTCAAGTGCCTCAACCAAAGGCTCATTTATTGTCAATTGTTTGAGCATTGCCATAAATTTATTGTATTTTGCATCATCAGCCCTTTTTTCAATCGTTGAGGAAAGGAAGGTGGTGGTCTTGGGATAGTTTTCAACAGCACTTTATTTTTCTTCTTTGAAGCATTAACAGAACTATCCATCTTCTCAAACTCCACTAGATTGCTTTCTTCGGATTCATTAACAACTACCTCACTATCTGCCGATTTGCCCACAGAAGGGCCAGGTAATATCTTACCACTGCTAGTGGTAATCACCATACATGAGCCATCATTCCGTGGATTCTAAACTATATTACTTGGTAACATTCTGCTCTTTCTCTGGTTGAATGCAGCAGAAAGTTGGCTCATCTGCTGCTCCAACTATTTGATGGCAGTGGAGTGTGAGTGCACCAACTGACTGATGGATGTCAGATCGGTCTTCATGGTTGTTACACTAGAGTTAGTGGCCTCAACTCCCTTCAACAATTTCTCCATCATGTCCTCCATAGACATCTTTCCAAAGCTAGTTACAGCAGCTTCCCAATTCCTAGGAGGAACATATAAACCACTCCTATCATTATTGCTTTTCTAGTTTCCTTCCTCCCCGTATTTGTAACCAAGCTTGTCATAAATGTTCCGACCTTGATTTCCTTGGCTATTGCCTCGGAAACCCCCTAATTATTAACATAATTTACCTCTTCTTTAGGCTTCACATCCACTCGGTTTTGAGACGTTATAGCTTTCACTTTCTCAGTCTTCCCTGACAATAAGTTCTTGGTGAGCAAGTCCAACTGAGTATTTAGATGGGCTATGTCTTGATCCTATTCTTTATCTCTCCTGCGTTATTCAGCAGACATACCAATAGAAATAGTGGGGCTTTCTACCACAAACTCCCTGGTATGCCAAGACGGACTCAGTTTGGCCATCCTATTTAGCATATCTGAGGTATCTTGAAAAGACAGATCAACAAATTAACCACCACCAGCATTATCTACAATCAGCTTTGTTACAAAGTTAAGGGCCCTATATAAAGTCTCCATCAAGTGTAGGTCTGTCATATTGTGCTTCGGACACTGTGTTAGCTTCTTCTTGAATCTCTCCTAAGTCTCATGCAAAGCTTCAGTAGGAAGCTATTTAAAATTTTTGATCTCGTCCCTCAACTGTACCCTCCTGGAGGGTGGAAAAAACCGTTCTAGGAATGCTTCTTTCAATTGCCTCCAGTGGGTGATGGAATCAGGCGTAAGCTCATTCATCCACAATGTTGCCTCCCCAGACAGAGACAACGGGAACAACCTCAATTGGATAACATTCTGGCCCACTCCTGGGTTGTCAAAATATTAGCAAATGGTGACAAAATTCACCAGATGCAGGTTCGAATCATCCCCAGGAAGGCCATCAAACAACCCGTTCAAATTGAGGAGTTGGATCATAGTACTCGTAATATTAAACTTGTCTCCAGGTATCAACGGTGAAGGAATAATTGCACCCGTTGCACCTGCCCTATCCATACCATCATCATTATCATTCAGATCATACTGGACCGGCTGGTACTTTTGTCTTCTTTGGAACGGACGATTCTGGTTAACATTATGTGGCACTTGTGCAGCTATCTGCTCTGCACGCCTTGGGTTACCAAGGTTCAATAACTCCTCATCCCCTAAATCTTTGTCCTCAGGGTTTGAATGTCGTGCATGTTGCCCGGTATTTTGCACATTCACCTGAGCTTTAGCTAAGGCTGCTAGTCTGTCAGCCTCTTGCTGTTCTGCCATTCTTCCTATTCATTGCGGTTCTGGATTTAGTGGTAATAATGTTTCTCCGGAACTTCTAGTGCTTGGCATACACTATAAAATCCTGCAAATAAACAAAAACAACAAATAAACGTAAATTTAGGAAACTTAACTAATAGTCAATTAGCGCATACAAACCTGAGCTTACAACCGTATTCCCTCGCAATGGCGCCATTTTTCTCAAATTACACTCTTGAATGGGTGTAAGCGATCGTTGTCAATATAAAACCCAACTAGGTTAGGGTCGAATCCCATAGGGAATATGGTGTGAACTCAATTTATTTGCGATTTAATCTACTGATAGTTTAATGATTCCTGAAATGGGGGGTTTACATTTAATAATTTGTTGTTTGTCACTTTACTTTTGGTGTTTGTAAATCAAGAGTTTATGAAATAACCATAATTATGTTCACTAGGGCTTCCGGTACATGACAGATGCTAAAAGTGGTTCAAGATTCTAACAGTGGGTAGGATAACAAGCTATCTTTATCAATGTTATGCTTAAATATCTCTCGACCTACTTAAGAGTTTAATTCCTTAATCCTTTTGGACTTAGGGAATTTCTATTTACTGCCTAGATTTTACCTCAGGTTAACCAACCTTGTTACAGCGCTGATTATTAAACGAAGTATTTCCGAGTCCCTGTTGATAATTCACTTCCTACTATATTTGATTTCTTTCTCAAGCAAATCCAAGCAGGTGTGTCTACTATTTGCAACCAACAAACGCTAATTAAAACTTCAGAATTATCAAGAAAACCTATCACCTTTTGAATCTTGAATACTTAGCACCTCATCAAGACCTAACCCTAGATCCCATAACTTAGGTTAATGGAGTTTAGCCACTCATGATGTAATGAATAAAACACATAATTGAATTCATAATTTGAAAGATAAACTTATAGAGATGAATAATAACTAGTGAATCACAGATTAGATCACAAAGGAAAAATCCCAAAATACTGATAACAATCTCTCAAAAATAGTTGTGTTGTTAAAGTCAAGAAGTAAAGAGAGAAAATATCAAAATATGTTGTCCAAAACTCAAGGGGTCGACCTTGTGCGGAATAATAATAATAATAATGTCTAGAAAACCCTAAAACAAAGCTTTAAATAGTTTACCCTAAATAAGAAAACAAATTAATAAAAATCAAAAATCCTTCGGATTAGCCGACGGCATTTGTGATAGCTTATCAGGAAGCTGACGACTTATCCCAAATGTCGTCAACTTTTTCTTCAGTTTTGGCTCTTCCTGCGTAAGGTTGATGACAAAATTGATAACCTATCAGCTACGTGATGGCCTATCACAAAATGTCGTCAAGGCTTTGCTTCAGTTCTCCTTGGCTGCCTTAGGCTCATGACATTCTTGATAACTTATCAGACCTTTGACGGCTTATCAAAAAATGTCATCACAACTTCCACTTTAGGCCAATTCTCTATCTACTGATGACGACCATCCTGATAGCTTATCACAGGGCAGACGACTTATCACAAATGTCGTCAGCCGCACTTGTCTTCAGATTTCTTCAAATTTCAACTTCTTTTCTTCATTTCATGTTGGTTCTCTATCATATCAGCTTAAACTACAAAATCAAACATAAACTAATCAAAAATAACTAAAGTTGCTCAAGACCTTGCAATTATTTAAAATTAAAAGCCTCAAATATGTTAGCATATGCTCACACATCAGTTTGCTTATTAATATACTAGGTGTTGTGGTGTATTAGTTCTTTTTAATCATCTAGAGTTAGGTGATTATGTCCAAGCTTGAGTTAGCATAAGAAGTCCAGTTAGAGGTTGCTAGAGGTCTTATCAGCAAGAGTTAGCGGGGTGAGAAGCAGTAGAGTTATTTCTTGGATTTCCTTATAGTAGAGTTATTTCTAGGAAACAAAGGATTAGGAGGTTAATCCTTGGAGTCGGTATTCAAGAGGTTGCTTGAATATAGTGGAGTTAAAAATCATGGTGGTTGGTCTTGGTATTTCTCTCTTGAGCAAGGAGTTTCCATGTAAAGGATCATGTGTCTTTATCTTTTTGTACTCCTTTAATTTGTACTGCATTTATATCCTAGTTCTTATTGCTAGTGTGATTCTGGGAATAGTTCCCTGATTAGAGGAGCAACCCACCTTAAACCATTTAAGTAATGACGCCAAATCTTCAAAGCAAAAACCACAACCAGCAATTCTAAGTCATAAGTCGGATAGTTCTTCTTATGCACCTTAAGTTTCCTAGATGGATACAGCATAATCTTGCTATTCTATATCAACACACAACCCAGTCCCACGTGAGACGCACCACATATATACAAGAAAACCATCAGTACCCTTGGGCATGGTCAAAACAGAAGAAGAAGTCAACTTATCCTTCAACTTCTCAAAGCTACCCTCACAAGCATCTGACCTTGAAAACTTCACCTTCTTCTGAATCAACTTAGTCAATGGAGAATCAATCTAAGAGAAACTCTCCACAAACTTCCTATAATACCCAGATAAACCAAAGAATCTCCAAATATTGGTTGCAGTCGTGGATCTACGCCACTTCTTAACCACCACAACTTTCTATGGATTCATTATGATCCACTCACTAGAAATAACATGACCCAGAAAAGTAATAGCATTTAACTAGAATTCACACTTAGAAAGATTTAGCAAACAATCGATGATCCTTAAGGTTTTGTAATACTACACGGAGGTGATCGGCATGTTCCTCTTTACTCTTAGAATATACCAAGATGTCATCAATAAACACAATGATGAATAAGTCCAAAAACTGATGGAACACCCGAATTATAAGGTCCATAAATGTCGTCGGGTCATTTTTCAAACCAAAATACATGACTAAGAACTCATAATTGCCATACCGGGTACTAAGAGCAATCTTAGGGATATCCGCCTCCCTAATCTTCAATTGATGATAACCTGACTGAAGATAAATCTTAGAAAAGTACTAAGCTCCCTAAAGTTGGTCAAATAGGTCATCAATCCTAGGAAGAGGATACTTATTCTTCACTGTCACCTTATTCAACTGGCGGAATCTATACACATTTGAAAGGACCCATCCTTTTTACACATGAAAAGAATAGGAGCATCCCACGGTGATACACTAGGAAGAATAAAACCCTTATCAAGAAGATATTTCAACTTCTCTTTATGTTCTATTAACTTAGATGGAGCCATTCTATAAGGAGTGATAGAGATAGGATGAGTGTTTGGGGAAAAAATTGATCCTGAAATCAATTTCCCTATCGATTGGAATACCAAGAAGATCATTAGGAAACACTTCAGAAAATTCATTGGCTACAGGGACAGATTGCAATAAAGCAATCTCTGAGTTAGAATCATTAACCCAAACTAGGTTATATAGACACCTCTTAGAAATTAAATTCCAGGCTCTTAAATAATAAATGAACCTTCCCTTAGGACCTAGGGAACTCCCTTCCCACTCAATCACTGGTTCATTCTAGAATTGGAAACTGACCATTCGAGTTCTGAAATCAAGAGATGCATAGCATGAATAAAGTCAATCCATCCCTAAGATAACATCAAAGTTTATCATGTTCAAAACTATCAGATCCACTACCGTCTCTTTACTACAGATTAATTCTACACAACCCTTATAGACATTTTTAGCCATAATAGAGTCACCCACCAGGGTACACACATTAAAAGAATCAAGAATATACTCAGATCCAAAACCAAAATGAGAAGCCATATATGGCATCGCATAAAAAAGAGTGGAACCCAGATCAAGCAAATAATACACATCACGAGAGAAGAGCTTTAACGTACTAATGACAATGTCGGGAGATGCCTCAGATTCCTAATAGGTGGTGAAGGCATAAAATGATTTCAGCCAGTGTTGGTACTAAAAGTTGCACCCTTTGGTGCACGAGATAATGATGTGGAAACCAAAGCCTTATTATCCCTAGAAGAAACCTTAGAAGGATAATCCCGCAGTAAGTGACCAAGTTGACTATACTTAAAGTACTTATTCCTCCCCTCATCACACACTCCATGATTCACCTACCCATAAAAATGACAAGGGGGATAAGATGGGGATGACTGAGATCCGCTAGCATACAACTGGGAACTCTGTGCCTTATACCCACTATCAGACTGGAATAGATGGTCACAGGATGGCTTAGGATATGGAGAACTAGCCGATGAGTAGGAACCAAAATTGTACCATTATTCTTAGACTACTGTCTTCTATTTTTACCACTATTCTGCTGGCCTCCGCCCTGCTTAGAATACCTAAATTTCTTACTCTGCCATTGTTTATTTTTTTTATCTTCAAAATATTTCATATACACCACAATCCTGGAGATATACATGTCATTATTCAAAATTACAGCCTTTCACTCTAGGACCAAGTCTCGAGAGAACCCAGAAGAAAACTTTCTCATCCTAGCCCTCATGGTAGAAACTAGCTCGGGATAATAACAGGACAACTGATGAAAATCCAGGGCATACTCCTTCACACTTATCTTTCCCTGTTTTCAATACACAAAATCCTTAGCTTTTTTCTCCCTCAACTCTTAAGGAAAGAAGTGATCTATAAAAGCACAAAAAAAGTTATCCCATAATGCCAACTCTGTACATCACCCCGAAACTGATTCACTTCTCATACCATTGATATGTTATATCTTTCAGGTGATATACAGAAAATTCTAAACCTTCAAAATCAGTTGTATGCATCACCCTAAATATATTCTCCATCTAATCCACAAAACCTTAAGGATCTCTTTCACCTTAGAGTTAGTAAAGGTCGGAGGATTTAGCCTCACGAACTAGCCCAATCTAGTGACCTCAGAAAATTGAGCAACAAAATAAACACGATCAAGCTGATGAGATTGAGAAATCACCAGTTTAATTAGTAGATAGATAGACTGATTAAACTCATCATTTAAAATATCTCCTTGGGGCAATGGGCATGATATCACCAGGCTGAAGGGCCCAAGAAGGATTGGTAGAAATCAGTGAAACTCCACAAGGAGTATTGCAGTCAATACTTAGGGCCTTAGACCAGGTTAGAAATCTATAAGTAGGACAAATTCCAAACTACATTGTCTTCAGGCGAGACAAAAGAGGTTCCACAAGCATAAAATCTTTGGGAAGGCACGATCTGAAAAGCGTACAAATGAATATTAGATGAGTTTCAAGACCTTAAACTCTATAGCCCAAAATTAGATCACAAGAAATAAAAACATTTCCAAATGCCTTGTAGCCCCTCCCATATAATTTTGGCGCACTACACATATATAAAAGAGACACTACTTGACAAAGCTTTGTGGACACTCAAATAACTGTGAACCTAGGGATCTAATACCAATATGTCATGACCCGAACTAGGTTATGACTATGATGGGTATCTCAAGTCCAAAGAGGAATTGAGACCACTTTTTTTGCTTAGCCCAATAGAATATAATATAGCTAACAGCGGATGAATTTTGAACATATAACAAAATATAATAGTGTAACCTTAAAAGAGTCTAAGAATATTGTAAGACCCCGTAAATTTCCATCATAGTCTGAGCCTTTAGATCATGTCAAGTGAAGCCTTATTCTGCCTCTAAAAGATTTAGGAATGACTTCCAAAGTGATTAGTGTTTAAACCACATAGAGTTTTGCTAAAAATGACTTTTTATCATGTATAAAATTGAATTATCTTTCCAATGATACCTATTTTGTCAAAATCCAACATCGGAAGAGAAAGATATAGACATTTTACAGAAAGTAGTCTGAACTGCCCAGGTGCGACAGAGTGGTCCAACGGACCATTGAGCTAGCGATGGACCATCTAATAGACCATTGTAGCTGAGGAAGTGAGTCCAATATCTGGCTAAGTACGACAGTCAGGCCGACGGACCATTGAGCTAGAGATGAACTATCGCCCAAGCCGTCGCAGACGAGGCAATGAACCCCTATTCTGGTACAGGTGCAACGGTCAGTCCGACAGACCGTCGACCTAGTGACGAACTATCGCACCAACCATTTTAGATCCCGTTCAATATTTTTAATTCATTTTTAAAAGGACTTTTGGTCTTTTTCCACCTACTCAACACTTAGATATATTCAAAACGAAGAAAATAACATCATATCCATTAAAAACATCAAGACCTAGGGTTTTCTCCCTCAAGAGAAAACTTAATTCCTTCTCTAAGAACTTCAAGATTCCTCCATAATTTCTGCAAATTGAGTTAAGATTCAAAGTTCCCTAGTCAAAAGCTTCAAGAACCCTCACTCAAGAGTTCAAAAAAGAGCCTCAAGCAAGCTCATTCATCTAAAGTCAAAATCTAAGATATGTAGGGTTTGAACAAGGGTAACCCTTTCACCCATGTGCCCAAAATCTTACTTTAAATTACAAATTTCTGTAATTTATGAGATTTTTCGGTGAAAATCATGTTAGGGTTTATACCCATTTCCATTAATTATAAGATTTTGATATTTACCATGAATTGAGAGTTTAATTACATGATTTTAATTGTGTTCCATGACTATTGATAAAAATTATAGATTTCAAGATACCTTATAAGTAATTGCATTCTTAAACATGAATTTTGAGATGTTGACTTGAGATTTACTGTTTGGGTCAATAGACCCCCATTTTAAGATTTATTGTTCAAGACTATTTGGGTCACGATAACTAAGCTATTTTCAAATTTTAGTTAAAGATTTGACCCCTTAGGTCTAAGCTAAGGTAGGAATCCACATTTGATTATGATTTAAAGTAAAGAGGAATATATATTTGGTCTATATTATAGACCCTTGAATTATTTTAAGGTGGATTTCCTAAAAGTTCTGAGCTTAAGTATGGGAGTAGTATTTAGCACCGAGTTGGGTATGATTCCAAGGTCTCATGCCCCAGAACTACATGCCCCCATAGGTTTTTGATTTACCCCAAGTGCGTTAAGATAAGTAATCACTTAAGTTAAGGTTCTATTTAGATGGCAATGGTAGAACAGCTCTTCTCAACGTGGGCAAGATGTTGGACTCTATGTAGCTCACATGGCTTATGTCGGTTCGAAGAAACTCCCGATTCTAAAAGAGTTCCAGAGTTCCCAAGTATTAAAAGTTCCTAAAAGTTCTATAAGCTCTAAGTTTTAAAGAATTTTTACTCTTCATAAGATAAAAGCATGAGTTTGAAAATATTATTTAAAGCTTTATTTAGCCTTCAAGTACTGAGAATAAGAGGAGAGTATAGATTTTAAAGTTAAGTATAATGACTCATGAGATTTGTGTTACATGTTTCACTATTTATAATTTATGAGTTTTATATTTTAGACTTATTCAAGCCATGTGAGTCATTCCTATTTGCATGCATAATTTTATTAAAGAGTATTGATATTATTTTATGTAAATGCATACACCCTCATATACTCGGTACATTCCTAAAGTGCTGATCCCCATATACGTCTGTGTCCTATATTGTCTCATAATGTAGATTCAGGTGCTCAGTCCCTGCAGTGACAGTGATCTCCAAGCATCTTATCTACATCCTTATCCTTGGAGATTCCTCATAGTTCAAGGACCTATAATTACAGATTTTCCGCTTTCATAGTGTTTTGAGTCTTACTTTTAGATCATTGCGAGTTAGTTGGGGGTTTGTCCCACTGGCTCTCTAGTTTGAGTAGTAGAGTCTTTGTCAGACTAGACTGTCAGTTGAAGTTATGTTCTAGATTATTAGTATTTTTGATATTTAGTCATTATTTCCAGTTATTTCAGATTATAGTTGACACAATAAAGTATTATTGTTTAGCTTATTTATCCTAAAGCAAGTATTAGAAGTAGTAACGGGCTTAAAGGGTAAGCTTAGGGTTACTTATAGCCTTAAGCACAGTGTTACATCTCGGGATGGGATTTTGGGGCATTACAAACTTGGTATCAGAGCCTAAGTTTTAAGGAGTCCTAGGGAGTCTAACAAGACACATTAAGTAGAGTCTTGATTATCGGTGTGTAGCGCGCCACATCTATGAGCAAGAGGCAATAAGATGTTTTAGGAAAAATTTATCTCTTTTATTTAGAATCTATCGTTCTTACAATTGTCTCTCTCAGCTATTAATTCATGCTCTATTATTTCAAAAAATGCCTCCCCGAAGAACGAATGCCTACAGAAATAATAACGAGCAACCTCAGCCTATTGATCCCTTGAATAAAACTGTGTATCATACTGAGTTTTGAGAGGCTTTTCAGGCGTTAGCCCAAGAAGTCACCGCAAATGTCCATGCCAATAACCAGGCCATAGTTTGGCATCATCATAGAGGTGACTTAGCTGCTACTAGGATTCGTGATTTCATGCGAATTAATTCGCCAGAGTTTTATGGGTCTAAAGCTGGTGAGCACTCATAGTTATATCTTGAGAAGGTGAGGAAGACCACCCAAGTCATGTATATTTTTGAGGAAGAGAGTGTACAGCTGGCATCTTATCGTCTAAAAGACATTGCTTATGACTAGGTTATTGTATGGAAGAAGAATAGAGGGGAAGATGTTACCCCTATTACTTGGAAGGTGTTCTAAGATGCATTTTTGGACAAGTTCTTCCCATTAGAGATGAGGGAAGCGAAGATAGAGGACTTTATGAACTTAAGACAGGGCTCCATGACTGTTAAGGAGTACAGCTTAAAGTTCAACTAGTTAGCCAAGTGTGATCCCAATTTGACTGCTGACACCCAAACTAGTATGAGCAAGTTTATGATAGGTGTGTCTAGTTTAGTGCTGAAAGAATATAGGACTGCTATGCTCAATAGAGATATGGATTTGTCCTGACTAATGATGCATGCACAGCAAATAGAGGCAGCTAAAATAAGGGAAAGAGATAGAGTAAGGTGAAACAAGAGGTCTAGATCTGAGAAGCATGAGTATAGTCAGACCAGGTCCCATAAAGGGAATCATTCATAGTTTTAGAGTTGTTTATCTATGCTAGCACCTTCATCAGCTAGTGCTCTCATGCCCCAAAACAGGCAAGAGCAAGGGAACAAGCCCTCTATGTCCAGGTCCCAAAACAGTGTGAGTAACAGGCCTAATTATCCTTCTTATGCTAAGTATGGTAGGACCTATCCTGGTAAGTATTTGGCAGAACAGAAGGGTTGTTTTGGTTGTGGCAAAATAGGCCATAGACTTAGAGAGTGCCTGTATGCTAGGCAAGGGAACAGATATGTGCAACCTCATACTCAAGCTACTAGTGCCCCAGCTTTTTTAGCCCGTCCAGCCCCTCCTCAGGACGTTTCATCTAGTACTGCCGGCGGTCACGCCATAATAGATTCTATGCCTTACCATCCCGCCAGGAGCGGGAGGATTTTCCCGATGTTGTTACTAGTATGCTCCGTGTATTTCACTTTGATGTTTATGTGTTGTTAGACCCTAGGTCAAGTTTCTCTTATGTGACCCCACTTGTAGCTGTGAATTTCAAAATGAGTCCTGAAAATATTCCTGAGCCTTTCCTAGTTTCAACTCCAGTAAGGGAGTTAGTTGTTGCTAAGCAAGTATATAAAAATTATCCTATTACTATTCTTTATAGAGTCATACTTACTGATTTGATTAAGTTGGACATGGTAGATTTTGACCTTATTCTAGGTATGGATTGGTTTCATTCTTGTTATGCATCTATAGACTACCGTACCCATGTTATCAAGTTTCAGTTTCCTAATGAACCAGTTTTTGAGTGCTCCAGGAGTTCAGTATCTCCAAGAATCATTTTATCTCCTATATCAAAACCAAAAAGCTAATATACAAAGGTTGCATCTATCACCTAATTAAAGTTAAAGACACTTAGTCTGAGACTCCAACTATTCAATCAGTCAACATGGTTAATGAGTTTCCTGATGTTTTTCCAAAAGATCTCCCAAAGGTACCTCCCGATAGAGAGATAGAATTCGAGATTGACCTTCTACCCGACACTCAGCCAATTTCTATTCCTCCCTACCGTATGATACCTGCAAAGCTTAAGGAGTTGAAAGAGCAACTCAAAGATCTTTTAGATAAGGGTTTCATAAGGCTCAGTGTTTCTCCTTGGGGCGCACCCATCCTATTCGTGTGAAAGAAAGATGGTTTTTTGCATATGTACATTGACTATCATCATCTTAACAAGGTCACAGTTAAGAATAAATATACTCTTTCTAGAATTGATGACCTATTTGATCAGTTTCAAGGTGCAAGTTACTTCTCAAAGATAAACCTTAGATCCGGCTATAATCAACTTAAAGTAAGGGAGTGTGATATCCAAAATATAGCCTTCCAAACTCGTTATGGTCACTTTGAGTTTCTAGTCATGTCTTTCATGCTAACCAATGCTCCAGTGGCTTTCATGGACCTCATGAATTAAGTGTTCAAGCAGTATCTTGATATGTTTTTCATAGTGTTCATAGATGATATCCTTGTTCACTCCCATACTAAGGATGACCATGTGGACCATCTTAGAATTCTCCGGTAGACTCTTAGAGATCATTAGTTGTTTTCCAAATTCAACAAGTGTGAGTTTTGGCAAAGGTCCATAGCTTTTCTAGGTCATATTATTTTAGCCGAAGGCATTAGAGTCGATCCCCAAAAGATAGGAGCTGTAACAAACTGGCCTAGACATATTTCTCTATTTGACATTAGAAGTTTCTTGGGTCTAGCTGGCTACTACCATTGTTTTGTTGAAGGTTTCTCTTCTATTGCGTCCCCTATAACCCGGTTGACCCAAAAGAAAGTTAAGTTCCTTTGGTCAGATTACTGTGAAAAGAGTTTTCTGGAGTTGAAGACTCGACTCACTTCAGCCCCTATGTTGACCTTATCTGATGGTATGAATGGTTTTTTGGTGTTTTGTGATTCCTCTAGGGTTGGTTTGGGTTGTGTGTTGATGCAGAAAGGTAAGGTTATAGCATATGCCTCTAGACAGTTGAAGCCGCATGAAAAGAATTACCCAACCCATGATCTTGAATTATCTGCTGTGATTTTTGCTTTGAAAATCTGGAACCACTACCCGTATGGTGTTTATGTTGATGTGTTTACGAACCACAAAAGGTTGCAGTATGTGTTTTCTCATAGGGAGTTGAATCTTTGTCAGAGGAGGTGGTTAGAGTTGCTAAAAGATTATGATATGAGAATGTTATATCACTCAACTAAGGCCAATATAGTGGCGGATGCCCTTAGTAGGATGTATATTAGCAGTGTGGCTAACGTGGAGAAAGATAAAAAAGAGTTACCTCATAATGTGCACCATCTGGCCAGATTGGGTGTTAGATTGCTTGATTCCGCTGAAGGGAATGTTTTGGTACAGAGTAGTTCTGAATCTTCTTTAGTTTCAGAAGTGAAAGACAAGTAAGACTTAGATGCTAGTTTGGTCAGACCGAAGGAGTCGGTTAAAGACCAAAAAGTAGAGGTTTTCTCCCAAGGAAGAGATGGTGTGTTGAGATATCCAAACAGATTGTGTGTTCAGTATGTTGGTGACTTGAGGCAGAGAATTATAGCTAAGGCGCATGGTGCGCGGTATTCTATTCATCTCGGTGCTACTAAGATATACTGAGACTTGCGGGAAATCTATTGGTGGAGTGGCATGAAGAAGGATATAGTAGGGTTTGTGGCAAAGTGTGTAACATGCCAATAAGTTAAGGTAGAGCACCAAAGACCTAGCGGTAAGTTTTAAATGTTAGGAAGAGGTGAATATGGATTTCGTAACTAGTTTACCTCTTTTGCGTCATCATCATGATTCTATTTAAGTTGCTTTAGACAGGTCGACTAAGTCTGCATATTTTCTGCTAGTGCATACATCTTATATAGCTGACGATTATGCTAGATTGTATATCTGGGAGTTAGTCAGGTTGCATAGAGTTCCCTTTTCATCATCTCGGATAGGGGTACTCAGTTCACTTTGCAGTTTTGGAAAGCTTTCCAGAAGAGTGTTGGTACCCAAGTTCATTTGAGTTCTGTTTTTCATCCACAGATAGATAGTCAGGCTGAGAGAACCATCCAGACTTTAGAAGATATGTTAAGAGCGTGTGCCCTTGATTTCAAAGGTAGTTGGGATGAGCACTTACCATTGATTGAGTTTTCCTATAACAATAGTTACCATGCTAGCATCAAGATAGCACCATTTGAGGATTTGTATGGTAGAAGATGTAGATCATCCAATGGTTGGTTTAAAGTGGGTGAGGCTGCTGTGATTGGGCCTGATGCAGTGTTTAAGGCTATGGAGAAAGTTAAGTTGATTAGGGAAAGGTTGAAGACAACTCAGTGTCATCAAAAGTTATATGCCGATGTGAGGAGAAGAGATCTTGAGTTTGAGGTGGATGATTTAGTGTACTTGAATATTTCACCCATGAAAGGGGTGAAAAGGTTTGGGAAAAGGGGGAAGCTTAGTCCCCGTTATGTTGGCCCTTATAGAGTTTTGAGCCGTGTTGGGACAGTAGCCTATGAAGTTGAGTTGCCTATAGAGTTATCAGCTATTCATCCTGTCTTTCATGTCTCCATGCTTAAAAAGCACATGGTGATTCTGTTGTAGTATATTCTTTAGAGAGCTCAGATATCCAAACTAGTCTTTCATTTGATGATATTCCGATTGAGATCCTAGATTACCATGTCTGTAGACTAAGGAACAAAGAAGTTCACTT
The DNA here is from genome assembly GCF_002878395.1 of Capsicum annuum. Taxonomy (NCBI): domain Eukaryota; kingdom Viridiplantae; phylum Streptophyta; class Magnoliopsida; order Solanales; family Solanaceae; genus Capsicum; species Capsicum annuum. Next base: position 177,835,077 of record NC_061116.1, read on the forward strand.
GGTCAAAGTTTTATGGCAGAATCATTCAGTTGAGGGCACTACTTGGGAAGCGAAAGCAGATATGCGAGCCAAATACCTGGACCTTTTCTCCGCGAGTTGCACACCAAACTAATTATCTCCTCCCTACCTCCCAATCGCACATATACCCACCCACAACCCCCATCTCCACCACTCCCATGCACCAACCAATAACCCTTATTCCCCCCTCCAAAATCGCTTTGTATAATTTACATAGATACTATACAAATGATTTTAAGACAATTTTACACAATAAAATAAGTAAAAAAAAATATAGATTTTTTAGGAACACATTTTTGGTAGAAACATATTTCTAACATGGCTAATACCAGAAATTTCATTAAAGGGTGTTCAAGATTAATATGCATGAATGAAAAATAATTTTTTTTCCTATTTACTTTGTATAATTCCTCATAAACATAATATAATTTTTTGAGGAGGGATGATCGATTGTCCACCCTAACTATATATGGCTACGCTGCAGATTTCTAATTGATATTCAGTTTGCATTACTTTTTAACACTGCATTCTTGAAAACATTAACCCCATCAATTTTCCCACATTCTTTATATGAAAATCCTACAGAACCATAATCATAAAGGAACAAAATCTTGATAACAACAAGTAAAGAAAAGAGGATAAATATAGAAGAAGATGGATATGTGAAGTAGTCTAACTGTTGCATGAAACTTAATGATGTAAAATGGATAAATTGCAATTACTTCCTGCTTAGTTCTGTAAATCTACATTTAGATCCTTATATCGTAAGTGCCAAATATGTAGTAGCCGTTTGTGCATAGATTTTTTTCTGAAAAGTTGTTTTCATTTTTTTTTAAACCTACTTCTCTCATAAAATTTAAAAAATAACTCCAATTTGTACTAATTCAATTCCAACTCCAACTCCGAAAATTATGAGTTTTAGTCAAATGGTGTTTTAAATTAAACATGTATTCAAATAAATACATGTGGAAATCCATTGTAACGACCTGAATTTTGATGAAATGTGCAAAATTTTTTATTTATATGATTTGACTATTTTACCCCTTTTATAGTTGCATTGGGTTATTTTTAAGGTGTAGGGGAGATTGGCATGGTTCTCGATGCATTTTGGTGTCTTTTGTGCAATATTGTGGTTTTTGGTGGCTCGAGTGCTTTATTTTGGACTTCTTTGGTTACCTTTTGATTTGTGTAAAGGATGGTTGAACAAACTGCGTCAGTAGATCTGAAATATCGATATTAGGGTGTTAACATATTTGGTGTGGTTTCATGGCTTTTAAATCAAAATTTTGTTTTCAGGTTTCGAAGGTCAACTTTGTGAAAATGACCTTTTTTTCAAAATTCTGATATCGTCATTAAATCTAAAGTATTGAATTAGTGTGGTTACATAGTTTTTTTCATATATCAAACACCGAACGAATGCCGAGCACCCCGTTGAAGTTCATTTGGACTTAAAAATTTGGTGCACCAGGTTGTTAGCAAAAACGGGGAAAATAAACGGTAAAATGCATTCCTGAAGGGAGATTTATGCCAAATATGTAGTAGCCATTTGTGCATGAGAATTTTTCATTTTTCTGAAAAGTTGATTTCATTTTTTTCAGTCTTACTTCTCTCATAAAATTTCAAAAATAACACCAATTTTTACTGATTCGATTCCAACTCCAACTCTAAAATATTATAAGTTTCATGCCAAATGGGGTTGTAAATTAAATATGTATTCAAATAAATACACGTGCCAATCCATTGTAACGACCTAAAACTTGGTGAAATATGTGAAATTTGAGATTTTGTATGATTTTACTATTTTACCCCTCGTAGTTTCATTGTGCTATTTTGGGGGTATGGGGTGATTGGCATGGTTCTTGATGTATTTTGGTGCCTTTAGTGTGATATTTTGATTTTTGGTAAATCGCATTCCTAAAGGGCGATTTATGCCTTTTTGTACATGGTTACCAGGTATAGTATAAATAGCTTCTTTTGCAGATTTTGCTCATTCTGTCACCTTGCCTCTTGAGAGTTAAACCCTAAAATAGTGTGAGATCTTAAAAGTCAAGCTTGTGGGTGCTTGGGAAGCTAGATTAACATCTATTTCTTGATTCCCTTAGGTATTTAAGGTAAGAATTCGCCCTTTTCTTAGTAAATTTCTTGATTAATTTTTTAAAATCAAAAAAATCTTAGGGCTTTATTTTAAACCCCAATTTGACTCTTTTTCACTTGAATAATATTCTTATTTCTATAATTACTAGTTTTTCATCAATTTAACCTTCAAAACAACTTCGATTCATGATTTTAACACGGGTTTAAAATGTTTTACCCTGTAAAGTCTTAAAATGGTTTTTCTTCAATTTAAACCTTGTTTTTTACTCGATTTGACTTGAGTTTCAGCTGTAGATTTCTAAAAATATGGGGAACATATTTTTTAAGTGAAGTTATGATTTTCCCTTCTTTTTCGAAAACTCGTTATGGGGATACGTTTTGATCTTGAATCAAAAGTAGGCAATATGAATATCATTGGCTTTATTTTAATGCTTAGATTCTATATTTATTAGTTTTGGGATCATTCGTGAGGAGTAGTACATCGAGATCAAAGTGTAGCGGACCAATTTTGGCATTCGGTAGGATATGGCTTAACTCTTTCATACTAGGTTGGGTAGTAGATGTTGGTACAAAATGTATGTTAAGGGTGAGAACTAATCATGATAAATGGCTATTTGTGTTTTGTGCCCATGTGGGGGCCTGTATATGGTATAGCTATTGACTTTGAGATATTATGTGATATGTGTGATCGTGCAGGGTCATATGTGATATTAATAGCCTTGAATACATGTGAATAATTGTACCAATTTTTAGAAATACCTATTGTGGAACCTTTGGTATATTTTGATATCTTCATACTTTATGGGAACATGAATCATGTGAAAAATTCATGGATTGTGGAAATAGTGAGTAGATACTGGCTCACATGGTTATGGGATGGAAATATTATGGATTAGTTGTGGAAATACTCATTTAGAATGGTTGTGAATATTACATCATCATTTTCATATCATCATATGTATCATTTCACTTGTTTATTTTTTTGTTTTATATATATGTTTATTGACAGATATGTGTACTTGGTTTGTGTCTTATGTTATGTATGTGCTTTGGAAATATTGGAAAGACTAGAAATATGAGAAAAAAATAGAAAATACTAAATATTGGTATAGGATATTGGATATTATGGACTTCTCTGAAGGATTATGCCAAAGAAGACTCATAACTGCTTGCCAACCTCGATGACTGTGTGTCAACCTCAAGGTTGTGTGCCAACCTCATACAGCATCATCAGCATTATCATCTTATACATTGAATTTGCTTTATTGTGTTGGTGCTGTGATAGAATTTCCATCTTAACTTGTTATAATATCCTGTTATTTATACTTGACCATCTTGTATGTACATGTTCTTCTATGCTTCTACTTGCATAAGTTATAATGTATACTTGTGTTTGACATACTGTGTTGTTTTTGTAATTGTGATATATATTAGAACTGTTAGTTAAAGCAGTGTTGTCTACCATTACGGGACATCTTCTGATTGCAGGTGATTTATCCCTAATGTGTATTTTGTATGCTTTATTTTCTACTTTACTCGGTCAGCCTATGATACCTACTAAGTATAAGTAGACCGTACTCACTCCTACTTTACCCTTTTGGTGCAAATTTATGTTCGAGTGCGCCCCATGTTGCTTGACTTAGGCGATTGTTGGAGCTTTCAGGGTAGTTGGTGATTTTCAGGCATCTGAATGTCTTTTGATACCTTTATTTATAGACTATGTCTTTACTTTCATTTTAGAGAGAGAGTTTTCTTGTATTTGGATATCGTATGTACTCCATTTGGATTCGAGTTGCATTAGATACATTCTTATACTGTTGATAATTGGTTTTGGGAGTTATGGTTGCATTGTTATGTTTCTTTCTGCATTTATTATACTTGTATGGTTCGGCTTCATTCATGAATCCCTACTTTGGGGTTATTTCTATCTTTTTACCCTTAGTGTATCGATTTGTATGATAGGCTTACTTGTAAAGGTGCACCACGACAAGTGCCATCATGATCTATCAATTTTGGGTTATGACAAATTAGTATCAGAGCAACCAGGTTTCATTGGTCTAAATGGTGTAAGTATGGGATATCTAATAAGGTATCATGGATCAGTACGTAGACATCCGTATCTATCTTTAAGAGGCTATAGGATGTGTTTAGGAAACTTTTCTTATTTTATTTCTTACCGTGAAAAGTCTTTTTATATCTTATGTTCTAAGTTGTGTTTCACTCTTTCCAAGCAAATAGTGTTGACTAGGTCTTGTAAGGTTAAAGATGCAGAGCCTACTTCCAGAGAGAGAGTTCAGTTAGGAGGGTGAGCCTTGAGTCATTGTAACGCCCTGAGATATACCCTAGGCGTCACACGATGCTTATAGTCCCAAGGGACCGCAATCTAACCCATGAGATGGTACCTATTGTGAGCACTGAATAATATAATCATTAATATGGAAGAATAACCGATATGCCATAAGGTTTTAAAAACTGAATTATGAATCTGAAGAACATAGTTATCTGAGTCTGATAAAAATACTGGAATCTAAATAAACTGAATAACTAACTATAGTGTCAACTAAAGTCTAAATATTGAATAACTGACTCTAATGTCTGAAAGCCTCTAAACTAACTAACTGAGATTTGATGGGACTGGCCCCAATTAACTTCACTAACTACTGAAATAGAGACATGGAGTAAAATAATCTATCCTCGAAGTATTACGACTCACCACTGCTACTTCTAAGAGTCTGAGAAGTCTAAGTGCGATCCGAGAACTGGGCATCAGAACCTAAGATATGATACATCATAGCGCAAAAGAAAAGTATGCGATCAGTACTTTAAATGTACTGGTATGCTAAATGAGGTAGGCTAATATCCAAGGTTTCATGAGTGGGAATAATAATTGTCTGAATACATGTGTAAAAACATGGAATATTGAATAGAGAACATGAGATTTGTAGATACTAAAAATATGTGAAATCTGTAAATACTGTGTATGCATGAAAGTCTATAAATACTAAAGATATGTGAAAAATTATAGATACTGAGGATGCATGACCAAGCATACCACATGAACTGAGTAAAATTTGTAAACTAAAATACAGAAATAACTAATATCTATATGCTTTGGTCAAACAACACTAAGACTGAATGTCTGAACTAATTATGACTGAGACTGTGGGAGATATCATCTAATCAACATGTCCTAATCTGAGCTAATCGGGGTCCAACCTGTAACCCCAGTTGGAAGGGTGTTAATACCGCGCCACGGGTACTAACACTGGATATGTGGATCCACTATACTGATATAATGTCCGAAGGACTAAGGGTATCAAGCCTGAACTGACGGGTGACCCCTGCGAGATAGTCAAGCCTAATCTGACGGGTGACTTCTCAAATCGTACCCTAGCTATGTAGTTTTGGAGTATAGGGAATGCTACTAGTGACTCTGTCTATCTGATGGGGAAGTCGTCGTCCCTAAACTCGCTCGGTGTAAAATCCTACTACTGACTGAAAGACACTGACATACTAGACTATTCTGAGTTTAAATGACTGATATCTGACTATTCTGATAATGCTCATAGTATGTTCTAAAGACTATTTTGTAATGTACTGAGACTAGACTTCTTTAAAGATAGCGGTATGGACTGCGTATATCTTACCCTCCCCAGACCCCACTTTGTGGGAATACACTAGGTTTTTTGTTGTTGTTGTTGTTGTTATGGTTTTTGGGTATTCTATACCCGCAGGACTCAAAACAATAATAGTAAAATGACACTAAAGCTTAGAGGACATAGCATGAAGGCTTTTATTAAATCAATCACTCTTGTAGTTATTTTATCAAACACTTGGAGTTCATGCCTTGATCAAATCATAAGAATGTTCAGAACTGGTAGTAAAAGTATGAATGCAACATGAATAATACTAAATCATTATTTAATTCAAGCAATGATAACATTAAAACATGGAGAATTGAATAACAATAATAATTTCATTGAAACATGGTATAAAATCATAGTTCATGGAGATTCACAGGTGAAATCATAATTTAAAATCAAATAACTTGAAAAGATCACAATTTTGTAATTTAAATAGGATACTTGGACTCCATGGGTGAAAGGAACCCATGGATGAACATCTAACATACCTGAGTTAATGAATTTAGAAGGATTGATGGTGAGCTCTTGAGATTTGGCCTTGAATTTAAGAGCTAGGGCTTCTTGTTCTTGAAATGGGGATCTTTAATTTGAGAGAAATTGAATAATTACGAATATTTAGGTCAATTAGGGGTTAAATTTTATGTTTAGGATGATTTTAGGGCTTAGGAAAAAGACCTAAATACCCCTAAGCAAATTTAAAAACACAAGTTGAAAACTGAGCATCCCAATTTTTGGCCTTGGCGTGACACACCAATATCGTGCCAAGCCATAAGAATAGGGACAATTGGGAAACTAGATGATGGCGCGATGCGATAAGATCGCGTTCCTTTATTGGAAAGCCATTTTGTCCACCTACGCGATGCGCCATAATCATGGAAGCTCAATGGAAATTTCCAAACATGAACTGGGTCCTTGGTGCAAAGTGCCAACATCACGGTACCACACTAGAAACTGACAATTGTTAGTTAGACTGGCTCCGCGAAATACTAAGGGTTAAAATGATGGTGTTTAACAACTGAAAATTAAAATCACTATAACTTTTTACTCGATTATCGAATTTGGGCAAATTTCATATCATTGAAAAGATAATTAAATTTTCTACACAATGGTAGGCTCTAAACAGAAAAATACTGAGTGTTTTGAAAATTTTATATATGAATACTCATGTATTGAGACTTAAATTATGCTAGGGAAATATGGGGTATTAAGTCGTGGGCATACTCAATGGAAGAGACGTTTCTGTCATTAAGCCCCATCTAGGAAGAGTGATAGAGGACTCTCCTCTGATCCTCGTGTTGAGAAGAATGCAGGTGTGGGTTCTACTATAGTTCATCAGAGTTCATCTACCCCAATGTTGAAGGGGTAATTGTTGCATTAGCTAACCCATTTAGAGGGTTCTTCTTTGGTTATGTCGGTGTTTCTCCAATTCAAAGTATGTATCCTCTTATTTTACCTGCTTCTATTTGGGTACTCCTCAGAACCCGAGTCCTATTATTATTTCAACACCGATATTTAAGCATGGTGTTATGAGATTAGGAGTTTAGCCTTCGTCTATATTACCTCCTCAGATAGGATCTAAGCCTACTAGATTCATTATGCCTCCTCTTATTGTAAGTGTAGTGATGTCTTATGAAGATCAAAAGAGGTTTGAGAGATTTACATAGTTGGGTCCTCCCAGATTTAGTGGTATTGTAGGCGAGGATGCCTACGAATTCATGATTGATTATCAGAAAAAGTTGTATAACTTGGGTTCTCTTAAGTCAAATGGAGTTTCTTATACTACTATTAGTTGAGGTATGATATGAGAGATTGGTAAGGGTCATTTCCTTGTCGTAGACCTCTTGATGCTCCTGAGTTGACTTGGGATCAGTTTATTGATGCCTTTCTGGATTGATTTATGTATTATAGTTTGAGATATTAGATGTGTGATGAGTTTGACCTATTGGAGCAAGGCTCTATGATTGTAGCAGAGTATTAGGCACGCTTCCATGCCTTGTCCAGATATTCCTATGCTAGCATTTCCATCGAGTCTAAAAAGATTCAAAAGTAGGAAAAGGGTCTAGATGTCTCTCTTTAGTTGGCTACGTCTCATATAGTTGTATTTGGGGCATATTTTTAGAGTATTGTAGATCATGCCAAGATGATAGAGGGTATTCTTTTAGTATCTCAGGGTGGCGCTAAGAAGGTGGACTATTTTGGTGAGTTCAGAGGTCAGTCTTCTTGTGGTGAAGATTTTATAAGTTCTCATGGTTATCAGGGTAGGAAAGTGATAGTGGCCTTATAAAGTTTAGGTGGTGGATATTCGGGTTCAGCAATTCAGGGTGGCCATTCGATTACAATGGTTTTTTCTCTTATTAAGGTAGGCCGCTTGACTTGTTATGTATGACGTGAGGTTAGCCATTTATCCAAGGACTTCCCTTGTCATATGATTAGGGCTACTCTTATTTCAGCAGTGAGAGGTAGGGGTATAACCAGACGTGTAAAGGGCATAGGTAGTGGAGCTAGCGGGGGTATTCGAGGGATCACTCAGGTAGTTGATGGTTATGGAGGCACTCAGGTACTTGGTTGTTGTGGGTAGTTCTATGATATACCAGCCAGACTTGAGGTAGAGGCTTCAGATGTTGTGACATAGGTATTGTCCTCATTTGTTTCAGACTTGCATCTATGTTATTTGACCTCGAATTGACTTTCTCCTATGTGTTTATGTATTTTGATTTGAGTTTTGATTTTGTTAGTGAGACTCTTGCCATGCCTATTCATGTATCTATCCTAGTAGGTGATTCTTTAATAGTGGATTGGGTGTACCAATCTTGTATTGTGACTTTCTCTAGTTGTGAGACTCCAGTAGATTTGCTTGTGTTAGATATGGTTGATTTTGGTGTTATTTTGGGTATTGGTTGGATGGCTCCTTATCATGTTGTCTTAGATTGTTTTGCTAAGGCCATGGATTTAGCTCCTCCAGGTGTACGAAGAATAGCTTGAAAGTGTGCACTTTATTCGAGTCCTAAGAGGGTTATCTCTTATATTCAGGCTCATAGATTGGTTGAGAGGGGTGTTTAGATTTTTGGCTCATATTCGTGATACTAGTGTCGTTTCATCTTCTTCCATGGATTCTGTCTGTGTCGTTCATGAGTTTATGGATGTGTTTCCTATGGATTTTCCTAGTATGCCTCTATATCATGATATTGATTTTTCTATTGATGTTGAGTCGCGCACCAAGCCCATTTCTATTCCTCCTTGTAGGATGGCCCCATCCGAGTTGAAGGAATTAAAGGATCAGTTGCAGGAGTTGTTGGATAAGGGATTTATCTGACCTAGTGTATCGCCTTTGGAGTGCACCTGTCTTGTTTGTGAAGAATAAGGATGGGTCTATGTGAATGTGTATTGATTATCGGGAGTTGAACAAGGCGAAGGTTAAGAATAAGAATCTTCTTCCTCGCATCTCCTAAGTTCTTAAAGAAACCTCTTTCCCTACGAATCTTGTTCCTCTTAGGTCTTGATAAGATTAAAAATCCTTTTTATACTCTTTCTTTAGATGTTGATTTTCTTAGGAATGTAAGAATATCCATATGTTCTTTTCTTAGATGTTGGTTTTTTGTGAATAACTTTTCTTTTGAGTGACAAAGTTCAGAGTAACATTTGTATACATCGTAATCTTTTCAGATCTTTCTTGTGAGAATAAACAAGGTATGTTGTTATTGTAGAAAAATCTGGTTAATTTGGTTGATGTAAGTTATGTTGTTCGGACTCTTCAAAAACCACGTCCAAGTGTTTACATTTTTAGAGCATCCGGACCCTTCAAAAATCACGGTGAAATGTGTATATTTTTAGAGCATCCAGGCAACATAGGAAGTAAGCATTTTGACCCCCGCCGGCAAACGTGGTTTCCAATATTGGTCCCTCGGGACCTTCACTTTCATGGACCAGCTACACAACCCTATTTAAGCCCAATTAAAACATTTTTCACACATTCCCATTCATTGAACCAATTCATTCATTAAGGCATACCATTGGTATCATTATACCAACTTCACTTGCAAGTTAACAATATCATGCCATATCCATTATCTATCACATGGGGGAACCATGACACCCTAGGTTTAATTATCTATTCATATGGGGAGTAAACAATTCCCAAAGTTCAATAAAATCAATTTGTGGTTAATTAACCTTTTTATGCCATGCAATATTATAAGTGAGCAAGTCAAACCATTTGACATGACCATATTTCAATAGTAATTTCACAAATGGGTTGAGGGAACACAATCTCCAAAATCATATGCCAAGCCAAAATCATCTAATTGGGGAAAACCATGACCCCTTAGTTTATTCACCATACCCATGCACCCCACAAGTTCAAAACCATTAATAAAGCATAAAAATGCATAATAAATCAAGGGAAAATAATTTAAGAATCAACCATGCCAAAGCCGTCAACTCATATCAAAACCCATGGACAAATCCGCATAAATTACCATATAAATTCATGCTTTAATAGAAAATAAGTTTAAGAGTAGAGTTACATGCGTGAAAGTATCACAATTATGGAGGGGATTCGCCCTTTGGAAGCTCTAATGCTAATTTCTTGTTAACCCTAGGTGTTTTTGACATTAGGGACTTAAGAGTGTTTAAAAGTGTATTTGATTTGATAAAGAATTAGAAATAAACCTTTTTTGGTGTTTTATGGATGTAGGGTCATAGTAGGGGGAAAGGGAAATGATAGGAATGCCCTTAATAAAAAGACTGAAAATTTATCGCCAGTGACAACGGGTCACCATACGACTCTAGGGTCTCCTTACGAGTCATCACCACAACTCGTAATCAAAGCAATACCTCAAGGTATCCTTACTGATCAGGTCACGAGTCTCACCCTATTACTCGTATACGTCCCGTATAGTCGTAATCGTGGCCATAACAAAAAATATAGGCAAGCACGCTAGTGAGACTATGAGTCACCCGTTACGACTCGTAATGTCTCACCACAACTCGCCAAGTCCCAACTGTAGTCAGGATAGAAACTTAGGGGAATCTTGGACAACTTTCTGGTCAGGCTACGATTGCGCCCTACAACTCATAAGGAGTCATCACGACTCATTAGATCCAGTCATTTTCTGGGCAGTGAGAACAAAGGTCAAGAAATTTACAAGGGCCAAAATCTAAGGTATTACAAAAGAGTACTTTAAAGGTTATGTAGTTTAGCTAGGCAAAGAAAATTCACATAAAGATGTTTAAGATAGCTCAGAGCGGAGGAAAGCCTTCTTGGTTCTATGACTCCTTTATCAGCCAAATTCTAGGATAAGAATGTCAAAATTCAGCAAGATACCATGTACAAAAATGGTAAATACAATGCTAAAATATGTATTGCAATGAAGTCATGAAGTAACATTTCCCTAAAACATATTTCATTTCCAAAGGAGATACTTGAGAACAGGAATAGACTCAAAAAAATTATGGAGATTATGTTTCCCTGGCTTCACACTAGATGGTTAAAACAAAATTGAAACTTTTACAAAAAGAGGGACATTTCTTAGACTTATCATATATATATATATATATATATATGTATGTATGTATGTATTATATCCTTTGAATATGACACGACCTGACCCTGGGCCTTGTTGTAATGGGCATCCCAAGTCCAACCAGGACTGGGAACCGTCCCTTATTACCCAACCCAACCACCTATATCCAGTCTTAGACGAGCTGAATTTTGAGCACATATAAAGATAGCGTAAATGCTCTCATGAAGACTCTGGGATAGGGTCACAACCGTGACCGACCCAACCGAGTCTAACCGTACCAAACCAACCATCCAGCCATACCAAACCAAACCAAAGGCCGTAAACCAAACCATAACCAAAGAGAATACCAAAACATAGTATTGTAATCAATCCTAAAATGTAATACGATAGAACAACAAACAATATCATCCAAGGGTGTAAGCCCCAATACCAATATCGATGCCAAGGCAAACACCAATACCAATTCTGTACATTACAACCCCCAATTCTATCCAAAAGAGTAAATAAATTTGGTTGGTACATGCCCCTAACCATGGCCAAAACCAATATCCAAAATAAAGTCAAAATGTCTAACAATATTAATAACATGAAATGATGCCTTCCAAAAGGATGGAAGCTCACCACTTCAGTCCAAATGTTGTCCCCGAGTCAATCACTATACAGGAGAAGTCGAATGGCCGATTCCTACATATCATGGGTATACAGCCTCCAGTAAACAGTTTATCGAGTGACTACTAGCATGAATCTCAGGATAAGGATAAAATAATGCTAGTTATAAAACCAAGTAAAACCATCCATAATGCATACAACCATACATATATAAGTGCCGGAAAAGAGGATTCGGGTTTAGCATAAATTTAAAACCTTTACCTGGGTTGTGTAGCTTGGCCGTCCTAGACCACCCATAGGCTATATGGGCTCAACTACCCCTGATAAAAGGTCTCCGGTGCGTGTATCCATACGAATAGGGAAGTATCTCATGGGATAACTGGTACATCCCCTAATAGTGTGACTTTATGCACACGATCCACTAAGACCAATCCTCATATTGGCAAATATGAGTTTCTAATTTTGGTCCCCCCAGGACCGCCATCTTCCACGTCTTTGCTATACTTACCTGGGTTGTGTATCTTGGTCGTCCTAAACCACCCATGGGCTATATGGGCTCAGCTCCCCCTGATAAAAGGGCCCCGGCGCGTGTAGCCACATGACTAGGGAAGTATCCCATGGGATAATGGGTACATCCCCCAATAGTGTGACTTTATGCACACGATCTACTAAGATCAATCCTCATATCGACAAATATGAGTTTCCAATTTTGGTCCCCCCAGGACCGCCATCTTCCACGACTTTGCTACATAATATGCCATTAATGCCCAATTAAAACCATTTTTAAATACCCAACCAATCCATTTACCATTTTATTAACCAAGGACAATATTAGTGGTATGACATACCATCTCTTACTTGTAAGTGATATCCATAGCCAAACCATTTAGGTTAAGGGGACTTTCAAGTACCATTCTATATACCATATTAAACCACTTAGGAGACTTCTATGTTCCCCATAAGAATAACCATTTAACCTTTATACCTTTCAAACCATGCATAATTCTTTTATCAAGTTTAAAACATGCAAGAGTTCCATTAAAAGAAGTCAATGCAATAAACATATCATTATATGCATTTTATCAAACACGTTGGGGGCATAATATAGCCAAAACCAATTCCAAAGACCATTAAGCCATCACCATACAATCCAATTGTCCAAATCCACCATGAATGCATATAAAAGCATAATTAAAATCATATAAAACTATAACCAAGCATTTAATATCAAAACCCCCAAATAATAGTTGAAAGCCATAATCATGAAATAGTAAAATCATGAAATGAATCATATAAACCATTCCTTTAGTTGAAATTACAATGAGGGAAGAGAATCATGCTTATATCAAAGAATTGATGAAAAGAAATCACCAAAACAAGCCCCAAAGCAATTCTCATAATGAAACCTAGCCTTTTTGCCCCAAAATCTCTTGATTATGGAGTGTTTTGGAATAGTTTCTAAGTGTTAATGAATTGAATAATAGGGTAAATAACATTCTAAGTGTATTATAAGTCGTGGGTCCTAATTAGGGTAAGAAAGGAAATATCTAGAATACCCCCACTTAAATCTTTTAAAACCCCATCCTAAGGATACGACTGACCTATACGAGTCGTATCCACCCAATACGATATATACCCACCACTCGTATTCTAGTATCAACCATTGGATCAAACATTGTCCAGTATACGACTCATCAAACCAAGCCATAACCATAACAGAAGATCTGTATCCATAACCCGTATCCCTGGTAGAATAAAATACCAGGAGGATCAAACACTGTCCACCATATGAGTCCCTGGTACGACGCATACCAACCTCCTACTACTCATACCCCTAATTCGTACAAATTTCAGTGACTAAAACCATCCCACTAACTAACAATGGTCAGCATACGATAGGACCATACCATTCGTACCCTAACATACGATTCATATCCGTGACTCATAATTCCAGGAAATTTTCTAAGTGTCAAAACCCAGGATATTTCAGAAGACCAATGTTATGCCTCCTATCCTATTGAGACGGACAGGCACCCGAGGCCCTAAGGCTCAAGAGAACCAACTTATGCCTTAGTATTGCTATGTACCTATTGACTTACTTAGTTTATTTAGCCTTTGAGATTGTTACCTTGGCAATTATAACATTATTGAGCTTTAGAGCCATGGACCAATAGAAGAAGTCATGTGACCGAAACAAGAACAATGATATAGGATATAAGTGTAACATCAAAGTAGTAATACTTTGGAACTTGTATGACACCATGAACCTCACTAGGCGTAAAATACATTCACTAATGAGCCAAGAAGACATGTGACAAGTGAGGATATGAAGACATGAAATAGATGAGTTGGTAAGGTGTATAACTAGTGAGCGAGTAACATTACATAGCATATGTGAGTTGTGGTAGATTCCAGTGAATTTACATAGCATATAATAATTGTGGAAAATTCAAATGTAGAAATTTAGATATTTCAAATGGGGGAATATGTGCATACCAAGTGGAGACATGTAACTCCTCAACTAAAGAGGTTTGGATTGTACAATAAATACTTACTAGGTGATAACAAATAGAAGGGTACGTGAGAATGGGTACTATTGAGGCACATGGGTGAATTCTAATTAGGAACAAACGTGTATCCCACATAAGGACATATAAACTATATATTGACTAGGTAAGGACTCTATAAGGTCACCTTATACCCAAACATGATGGGAATGATATTAAAAAGAAACATGTGTAGCCAAAAAAAGTATATGATCAATTAGATAATTGAAAAAAAATTGAATAGACTGTATGTCTGGCATGAGACACTCTTAACTTGTATAATCTTGGCTAGAAATAAGAAGGGTTTCTTCAAGAACCCTAGGAGAAATTAGGCAGCTATTTTTGGTTGAGAAGAACTTGAGAGAATCTGATTTTTCTTAAAAGTGAAAATAATAGTGAAGGGAGCTTATCTTGGTATATAAATGCCCCTTCATTACCATCTCTCTCTTTTTAAATGGGACCAAATATTTCTTTTTACTCAAAAGGTCCAAGTAGGTGATGCACTTACTTAATCTATTAAGCTGGTTAAAAGGTCCATTTACCTTAAGTAGGTGATGCAGCTACTTTTTCTCTTAATCTGTTCAAATAGTCTAAGTAGGTTATGCACCTACTTGGCCATTGGACTTGGGCCTAGTGGATCTAAAACTACTGGGCCTTGGCTTCCCATTCTTCTCCTTTTCTTTCTTTTGGTTTGGGCCAAAATTAATTCAAGTAGGTGGCAGTGTATTTTCCCCAATAATATAGTCAAGGGAGTCTTAGTAGGTGATGCACCTACTTTTAACCTACTATCTTAATTAAAATCAAGCAAGCAGCTCCCTTATTAATTCTGTATCCTAAGTCTTACCATGTTAACTTAATACTTATATGTACTAGGACACTTTAATTCTTTTATTTACACTTAACACTCACCTCTAACGTTTAATGCTCAAAAAACTACCTTACTTTTCACGTTTAAGTACCTTCATCGATGCTAAGTTAGTCATATATGTGCCAAAATATACAGGGTGTTACAACCAATTACCTCAGTCTGGGAGCATCGATTTCAATGGGGTTCTTGTTAATTAATTAACAAGAACCAAGTGCTCAAGCAATAGGGAATAGAAGACTGAACTTCCAAGAATGTCTAAAGAAATTATGACTCAATATAATTCTAGGATAAGTAACTTACCAAATCCCTTAAATCCTAGTGAAGGACATATGAACGATATTCGAGACTCAAATGCCTTAATTGCAAACGTTTGGAAATTGAAGAAAGTAGTTTGTATGTGTAGTATACCTCAAGAATAAGATGTTGAATGTCATTCCTAGAGGAAATAAATCAAGTTGTTAATATAAGGACATCTCTAAAATAAGGAATAGAGAGGGTAAAATTAGTAATTGAACCTGCATGAAGGGTCAAAATGTGGTCAAATCATTGTAATATTACATATGAGATCTGTCAAATTGCCTCGGACGTAGAAGTGTGCTATATTCTTATTTCTTGATAAGATGCTAGTCCATACAATATCTCGTAAAGGCAAACACATTAGTATGTTATTGATTACATTCTTAGGAAGGTTGATAAGTACATCACGAGGTAAACATTGATTTTCATCCATAGGAGGCATTATATGAAATTATTGCCTGCAAGATTTTGCAGAAGATAAACAAGTGTAAGACTTCACGAAAACAAGTTTCATAAAATTAAGGAAAATAACTTATATAACTTGCACACCTTACTAATAGTCTCCTCCCCACCTCCAAGTTCCCACATCCACCCACCCATAACCCCCATCCCCACCATTCCCATGCATTAACCCATAACCCCAATGCCCCCCCTCAAAATCCCTTTGTAGAATTTACATAGATACTATACAAATGCTTTTAAGAAAATATTTACACAATAAAATAAGTAAAAAAAATTACATATTTTCAAGGAACACATTTTTGGTAGAAACATATTTCTAACATGGCTAAAACTAGAAATTTCATTAAATGGTGTTCAAGATTAATATGCATGTATGAAAAATAATTTTTTGCCTATTTACTTTGTATAATTCTTCATAAACATAATATAATATTTTGAGCAGGGATGATCGATTGGCCACCCTAACTATAAGTGGCTACACTGCTGATTTCTAATTGATGTTCAGTTTGCATTACTTTTTTAACACCGCATTCTTGAAAACTCTAACCCTATCAATTTTTAACTGCCCCACATTCTTGATATGAAAATCCTACAGAACCATAATCATAAAGGAACAAAATCTTGATAACAGCAAGTAAAGAAAAAAGGAGAAATAGAGAAGAAGATGGATATATGAAGTAGTCTAATTGTTGCATAAAACTAAAATAGTGTAAAATGGATAAATTGCAATTAATTCCTGCTTAGCTTGGTAAAACCATAGTTAGATCCTTATATCACAAGTGCCAAATATGAAGTACCCATTTGTGCATGAGAATTTTTCTTTTTTCTGAAAAGTTGTTTTCATTTTTTTTGTTTTACCTCTCTCATAAAATTTCAAAAACAACTCCAATTTTTACTAATTCAATTCCAACTCCAACTATGAAAAATTATGAGTTTCATTCCAAATAGGATTGTAAATTAAACATGTCATCAAATAAATACACGTGTCAATCCATTGTAACGACCTGAAATTTGATAAAATGTATGAAATTTATAATTTTATGTGATTTAACTATTTTAACCCTCCTCGTAGTTGAATTGTGGTATTTTTGAAGTGTTGGGGTGATTAGCATGGTTTTCAATGCTTTTGGTGCCTTTTGTGCGGTATTGTAGTTTTTAGTAGCTTCGAGAGCTTTATTTTAAACTTCTGTGGTTATCTTTTGATTCGTGCAATGGATGGATGAATGGACTATGTCATCAGATCTATAACATTGATTTTAGGGTGGTAACATGTTTGGTGTGGTTTCTTATCTTTTAAATCTCATTTTGATCCTAGTTTTAGAAAATTAAGATTTCGAATTTCGAGGGTCAACTTTGTGAAAATGATAATTTTTCAAAAAATTTCAATGAGTTTGGAGCATCAAATTTAGTGTGATTACATAGTTTATTTGCGTATATCGGACTCCGAATGGATCTCTGGCACCCACCATCGAAGTTCATTTTGGACTTAAAATCTGGTCCACCAAATTGTTGGTACAACCTAGAAAAATAAAGGGTAAATCGATTCCTGAAGGGCAATTTATGCAAAATATGTAGTAGCCATTTGTGCATGAGAATTTTTCTTTTTTTTGAAAAGTTGTTTCATTTATTTTAGTCTTACTTCTCTCATAAAATTTCAAAAACAGCTCCAATTTGTACTGATTCAATTCCAACTCCAACTCTAAGAAATTTATGAATTTCATGTCAAATGGGGTAGTAAATTAAACATGTATTCAAATAAATACACATGTCAATCCATTGTAACAACCTGAATTTGATGAAATATGTGAAATTTGTGATTTTGTGTGATTTGACTATTTTACCCCTTCTCATAGTTGCATTGTGATATTTTTGAAGTGTGGGGGTGATTGGCATGATTTTCGGTGAATTTTGGTGCCTTTTGTGCGATATTATGGTTTTTGGTAAATCGCATTCTTGAAGGGAGATTTATGTCTTTTTGTGCACGGTGACCTGGTACAGTATAAATAGCCTCTTTTGTCAAATTTGCTAATTCTTTCACCTTGCCTCTTGAGAGATTAAAAATGAAGCTTTTGGGTGCTTGGGAAGCTATATTAACATCTATATCTTGATTCTCTTACGAATTTAATGTAAAAATTCACCGTTTTCTTAGTAAATTCCTTGATTAATTTCTCAAAATCTCAAAAACATTAGGGCTTAATTTTAAACCCCAAATTCACTCTTTTTAACTTGAATAATGTTCCTCATCCTATAATTACTAATTATTCATTAATTTAACCTTCAAAACAACTTTGATTCTTGATTTTAACAAGGATTTTAAAGATTTTACCTGGTAAAGCTTTAAAATAGTTTTTCTTCTATTTAAACCTCATTTTTTACTCAATTTGACTTGAGATTTAAGTTGTATATTCCTAAAAATATGGAGAACACATTTTTTAAGTGAAGTTATGATTTTTCCCCTTCTTTTTTGAAAATCCATCTCGAGGGTCCATTTTAATCTCGAACCAAAAGTAGGCAATATGGGTATCATTGGCTTAATTTTGATGCTTAGATTCTATATTTATTGGTTTTAATTAATTTTGGGATCGTTCATGAGGAGTAGTACTTTGAGATCAAAGTATAGCGGATCAATTTTAGTATTCGAGATAGGATGTGGCTTAACTCTTTCAGACTGGGTTGGATAGTAAATATTGGTACAAAATGCATGTTAAAGATGAGAACTAATCATGATAAATGTCTATCTATATGTTGTGCCTGTGTTGGGGCCTATATGCGGTATAATTGTTGACTTTGAGATATTATGTGATATGTGCAATCGTGCGGGGTATTATATGATATTAATAGCCTTGAATACATGCAAATAATTATATTGTATTGTATTGTTAGAAATGCCTATTGTGGCACCTTTGGAGTATTGCAATATATTCACACTTTGTGGGCACATGAATCATGTGGAAAATTCATGGATAGTGGAAATAGTGAGTAGATATTGGCTCACATGGTTATGGAATGGAAACATTATGGATTGGTTGTTGAAATACTCACTTAGAATGATTGTGAAAATTGTATCATCATACGTATCATTTAACTTATTTATTTTATTATTTTATATATATACTTGTTGTCATGTATATGTACTTGGTTTGTGTCTTATGTTATGTATGTTCTTTGAAAACACTAGAAATACTGGAAATATGGGAAAAATTGGAAAATAATAAATATTAGTATTGGATATTATGGACCTTCTCTAAAGGATTATGCTGGAGAAGATTCATGATTGTGTGCCAACCTCGATGATTATGTGTCAATATCAAGGCTATACGCCAACCTCATGCATCATTTTAAGCATTATCATCTTATACATTGCATTTGCTTTATTGTGTTAATGTTGTGATCGAATTTTCCAATTGACTTGTTATAATATCCTGCTATTTATACTTGACCATATTGTATATAAATGTTCTTCTATGTATCTAATTGCATATGTTATTATGTATACGTGTGTTCAACATACTGTGCTATTATTGTAATTGTAATATAGATTAAAATTGTTAGTACAAGCAGTGTGGACTACCATTGTGGGATATCTTCTAATTGCAGGTGACATGTCCTTAATGTGTATTTTTTATGCTTTATTTTCTACTTTGTTCGATCATCATATGATACCTACTGAGTATAAATAGATCGTACTCACTCCTACTACCCTTCTGGTGCGGATTCAGGTTTGGATGCACTCCACATTGCTTGACTCGGGCGATTATTGCAGCTTTCAAGGTAGTTGATAATTTTCAGGCATTCGGATGTCTTCTGATACCTTTCTTTATAGACTATGTCTTTACTTTTATTTCAGAGATAGAGTTTTCTTGTATTTGGATATCTTATGTATTCCATTTGGATTCAAGTTGCATTAGATATGTTCTTATACTATTGACAACTGGTTTTGGGAGTTATGGTTGCATTGTTATATTTCTTTCCACATTTATTATATTTGTATGGTTTGGCTTTATTCTAGAAGTCATACCTTGGGGTTATTTCTATCTTCTTACCCTTCATGTATTGGTTTGTATGATAGGATTACTTGTCAAAGTGCACTCCAACAAGTGCCATCATGACCTATTAATTTTGGGTCATGATAAATTGGTATCAGAGCATCCAGGTTTCATTGGTCTAAATGGTGTAAGAACGGGATATCTAACAGAGTCTCGCGGATCGGTACGTAGACATCTGTATCTATCTTTGAGAGACTATAGGATGTCTTTAGGAAACTTCCCTTATTTTATTTCGTGCCATGTGAAGTACTTTTATATCTTGTGTTTGAGTTGTGTTTCACTCTTTTTACGCAGATGGTGTTGACCAAGTCTTGCGAGGTCAGAGATGTAGATCCTATTTTTTAAGAGAGAGTTAGTCAAGAGGGAAAGCCTTGAGTCATAGACGAACTCAAGAGAGGGGACGTACCCGTGGCTTAGCCCCATCTAGGAGAAGTGCTAGGGGACTCTCCCTTAAGCCTCATGTTGAGCAGGTTGGAGGTTTTAGTTCAACTCTAGTTCTTTAGAGTCTGTTTGCCCTAATGTTAGTGGGATTATTGGTGCGTCAGCTGACCCCTTTAGAGGGTTCTCCTTTGGTTATGTCGGGTGTTTCTCCAGTTTAGAGTATGGATCCTCCTATTGTACCTACTTCTATTTGGGTACTCCTCAGACCTCGAGTCCTATTCCTATTTTAGCACCAATATCTGAGCATGGTGTTACGAGGTCTAGAGTTCAGCCTTCGTCTTTATTACCTCCTCAGATAGGATCTCAGCTTGTTAGATTCACTATGTCTTCTCGTATTACAAGTGTAGTGATGTCTTCTAGGGATCAAAAGAGGTTAGAGAGATTTGCTCATTTGGGTTCTCATAGATTTAGTGTTGTTGTGGATGAGGATTCCTGCGAGTTCTTGATTGATTATTGGAAGAAGATGCATAACTTGCATTCTCTTGAGTCGCATGGAGTGGCTTAAACTACCTATCAATTGAGGGATAATGCGAGAGATTGGTGGAGGTCATTTATTGGTTGTAGACTTCTTGATGCTCCTGAGTTGACTTGGGATCAATTTACTGATGCCTTTTTGGAGAGATTTGTGTCTTATAGTTTGAGAGATCGGATGTGTAATGAATTTGATTGACTGGAGCAGGGCTATATGACTGTAGCAAATTTTAGGCATGCTTCTATGCCTTGTCAGATATTTATATGCTAGTATTTCTATCGAGTCTGAGAAGATTCAATAGTTTGAGAAGGGTCTGGGTGTCTCCCTTCAATTGGCTACATCTCAAGTGGTTATATTTGGGCATTTTTCAGAGTATTGGAGATCATGCCAAGATGACAGAGGATATTCTTTGAGTATCTCAGGGTAGAGCCAAGAAGGTGTGTCATTTTAGTGAGTTCAAAGGTCAGTCTTCTTGTTGTGGAGATTTTAGAGGTTCTCGTGGTAATTAGGGTAGGCCAATATAGGTAACTTTATAGAGTTCAGGTGGTGGATCTTTGGGTTCAGTAGTGCAGGGTAGCCATTCGAGCCTAATGGTTTCTTCTCTTATTGAGACGGGTTGTTGCACTTATTATGTGTGTTGTGAGGTTGGTCATTTGGACAAGGACTCCTCCCATCATATGATTAGGGATACTCTTACTTCATTAGTGAAAGGTAGGGGTGCAACTAGAGGTGCGAGGGGCAGAGGTAGTGGAGCTCATGGGAGTGGTCAGGGGACCACTTAAGTAGTTGGTGGTCGTTGGGCTACTCAGGTAGTTGGTTGTCGTAGGCAGTGTTAAGATGTAATAGCCAGACCTGAGGCAGAGGCTTCATATGCTGTGATTACAGGTATCAACCTCATTTGTTTCAGACCTGCATCTGTGTTATTTGACTTCGGATCAACTTTCTCCTATGTATGTTTATTTTAATTTGGGTTTTGATTCTGTTAGTGATCCTCTTTCTATTACTATTCATGTATCTATACTAGTAGGTGATTCTTTAGTTGTAGATTGGGTGTACCGATCTTGTATTAAAACTTTCTCTGGTCGTGAGACTTAGGTAGATTTGCTTTTGTTAGATATGGTTGATTTTTATGTTATTTTAGACATGGGTTGGTTGGTTCCTTATCATGTTGTCTTTGATTGTTTCGCTTAGACTGTGACTTTAGCTCCACCGTGTGTACCAAGGATAGCTTGAAAGGGTGCCCTTTATTCAGGTCCTAAGAGGGTTATCTCTTATGTTCAAGCCCATAGATTGATTAAGAAGGGATGTTTAGATTATTTGGCTTATATTTATGATACTAGTGTTGTTTCACCTTCTTCTTTGGATTCTGTTTGTGTTGTTCATGAGTTTATGGATGTATTTCCTACGAATTTACCTGACATGCCCCCATATCATGATATTGATTTTTCTATTGATGTTGAGCCGAGCACTAAGCCCATTTCTATTCCTCCTTATAGGATGGCCCCAGCCAAGTTGAAGGAATTGAAGGATCAGTTGTAAGATTTGTTAGATAAGGGATTTATCCGACCTAGTGTATCACCTTAGGGTGCGCCTATCTTGTTTGTGAAGAAGAAGGACGGGTCTATACGGATGTGTATTGATTATCGGAAGTTGAACAAGGTACAGTTAAGAATAAGTATCCTCATTCTCGCATCTCCTATATTCTTAAAGAAAACTCTTTCCCTACAACTTTTATTCCTCTTAGGTCTTGATAAGCTTAAAAATCCTTTTTATACTCTTTTTTTAGATGTTGGTTTTTTGGGGAATATAGGAATATCCATATGTACTTTTTTAGATGTTGGTTTTTTGTGCATAACATTTCTTTTGAGTGACAAAGTTAGGAGTAACATTTATATACATCATAATCTTTTCAGATCTCTCTTGTGAGATTAAACAGGGTATGATGTTGTTGTAGAAAACAATGCTTAATTTGGTTGATGTAAGTTATGTTGCTTGAGCCCTTCAAAAAACACGGCCAAGTATGTACATTTTTAGAGCACCCGAACCCTTCAATAAACATGGACAAGTGTGTAAATTTGTAGAGCATCTGGGCAGCATAGGATGTAAGCATTTTTTTATGCTTAATTTTATTGACGTAAGCATTTGATATTTGTTTGGAAATTTTTCCTTGATGCTTTTTTGTGTATGCTAAATAGAATAAAATATCTACGTTCACCCAACTATTCCTTATACTAAACATGTAAATTCATTCAAACTATTTGCTACTTGTGATTTTCACTAATCACCACCATACCTATAACTAACCAAGCAATAGAAAGAACTTAGAGAATGGCTTTTCTGATGAAATGCTTTCCATTTAAACATGCTAATGTGCGTTGGATGATCCACATCTCAGGGTCAGGCATCGATGAGTATCTAGATTGCTTAATTTCTCTTACGTCACTGCATTAACAATTGTTTTAATCTATTAATTTCATGGTCTGATAAGACTCGTGAAGATCCAAAGATGACGTCAACTTCTTCTTTAGGTGATGCAAATTCTTTAACAGGTCAGTAGAAGTTGGTTAGAATTTCATTCAGCATCGAAGATTTGGCTAAGAGAAGCTTTATCAGTTGCATCTCAGGCTTTAAGACTATAAAACCTTTCAACTTAACTTCTCTGATATTATTAAATGTCACATTAGAGAACGTTCCACTTGAGGAGATTCTGGGGTAGGAACATCATTGTAAAAGTTTGCCACCTAAAACATTACAAAAACACTACTATTTGACTATATTAAGCATAAAAATGAGTAAGACAAACAATAGAGGAAGAAAAGAGTCAAAACACTACGAACTTGAATATAGACGGGACCAACTTGAAAAGATATAAATACATACTAGATAGCAAAGACGTTTGAACGAATGAAGAGCAAAATGACTCGTTGCAAGTACCAAGGACTGGGAATAGAAAATAATAAAGTCGGGATGACAAAAAATCAAAATATGTTTCCTCAATGGATATACTTTTAGATGAATTAACGAAGAAATGTTTACCAAGTTAGCTAGGTAGAGATGCTTTAGAGCGTAGATAAAGGTTCAAAAGACTTAGCAATGTCAGATATTCCACCAGCCCCCGACTAACATAATTCTCCATATGGAACATGTTGAATGCCATTGGTAGAAAGGAAAAATATCATCCCATATTAATAGATAACCAGAAAAAATAAAAAATACAAAGAATGAACTTTGTAATTGGTCCTGAACAAAGGGTCAAATGTGGTGGACAATCTTTGTAAAGTATATGGCAAGAGGCCCTAAATCCATTATCGTTTTCCAAAGTGTTTCATCAAGTGTCAAATAAATAAGTTTCACCATATATATCTCCATCTCTTTGATAAGATGTTTGTCCTTACAACATCTTTAAAAGTCAAATCCATATGAATTTCATCAATTAAGGTTGCAAATACATCAAAAGGTGAAGTTCGACAATAATATTTTTTTTTGCTCATAGATCTCATTGTATAACATATTTGTCAATAAGACGAACACCCCCCTCCACACACACACACCTCAAAAAAAATGGGGAAAGTGTTGGGCAGTCGATGCATTAAAGCTCCTACTATGCACAAGGTCTAGGGAAGCGCCCAACTACAAATGTTTATTGTATGCAACCTTACCTTGCATTTTCGTCAGAGACTGTTTTCAAGGCTTGAACTCGTGAAAATAAATAAGAATACAAAGATGAGAGAATTTGGCTAATGACAAATGACAAATTAGCATGTCATGAGTATAAGAAAAATAAAAAGAGTGTGTTGTTATTGAAATCATTCATAATCTTCTCTTAATAAATATCTATAGTTGCACACATCAAGATCAAGGATGGAATCCCTAGATACTTTATTAAGACTATATAAATTCTTGTTAGGACTTTAAAGATTCTTGTTTTGATGGTTATCAGATATTGTTTCATAAATGTATCATATTATATCGTATTGTATTGTTGGATACTAGGTTTGGATAGATTGTGTCCTTTCCATTGTTACATAATCGGATCTTAGTAGTTTGAAGGATAAGTTAAACCTACAAAAAAGTAGGGTGTACAGTGTAGAGTGATAATTTAACATACGATACAACAAAAATTAAAAAAAAATTATATTTAAATTAACAGCACAATTCAATACAATAGAATAGGTAACAGCCATCCAAACAAGTTGTAAAGTAAAATCACCACCTTAACTGAAATTAGAATATATTAACAAAGATTAGTAGGTTATTCCCACAAATCGAATAACCCTAAGCATGGCTGCAAACTATAAATACAACGGGAACTAAAAGATTATGAAAAATTTAACTAAATTAAGTGAAATCCAACAAAATTATTGAATAGAATATGAAACAATAATAAGAAATAACATAAGGAACAAAAACATGTTAATCTTACTTTACAAGCTAGGGTTTTTCAGGGTTGTGTGTTGAATTTTTTCGTGGTACAGTACATAAACGTGCATTTTAATTTGATCACAGCTATCATTTATGTCTTCCAATACATTTAAATTTGTATAAAGTTGCACGAGTAGACAAATGCATCCTACATTGTGTCTCACGTGACATGCCACATAGGAGGTCGAATAAGACATGTATATGATCTACTTGTCCAACCTTGTATAAGTTTAAGTGCAAGTCTAAAGTTGAAGGGTACATTTGTCAACTGAGGCAAGTTAAATGACATATTTATATATTATATCAAACTAATTAATACATATATTAGTTATAGACTAAAAATCCTACCAAATAAAGAATAAAACAATATCATAACTAATACTTATATACATTCTCTATTACATCCTACTAAACAAGCCCTACTATATGCGCCACTTTGTTAGAAGTTTCTCTCTTGATAAGACAACTGAATTAGCATCATCAAGTTAATCGTCTTCTCTATTCTCTTACTTTTTCTTTTTTAACTTCTTGTGTTCTTTATTGTAAACATAATTAGTCTGTTTTTATGTTTCTGTTTCTGTACTATTTTAAAATGAAGATTGCAATTTTATTTTCTGGGTATAACTAAATTAGATTAAATTTCATTGGGGTTTGCTTAAAATTAAATATGGTAAAACATTGTCATGCTTGTCGTTTCAATAGTGGCGAATTCAAAATTTTCGCTAGGGTTGAAATATAAATCAGTAAACTTAAAAAGAAGCGAGGTGAATTTTACATATCTATAATCTATAATCTATATCTATAATATATTAATATTAAAAGTGTCAAGGACCTTAGAAATGTTATTTGAACTTTTTGCCCTTCATTAAAAGTTCTTGTTTTATACAAAATCGTCTTATCACTATTTTTTTATAATATTTAAGTTGAAAATTAATTAAATATATTTATGATAAAAATATTTTGTTATTAGAAGTCATCAGAATTTCAATATCTTTTCCTAATTTAAGAGTTATAAATTAATTAAATATATTTATTGTAGACATTTCCTTATTAGAAGTAATTAAAATTAATGACAACATATACTTTTTTCATTGGTTTAAGAATTCTAAATCAACTAAATTTGATTTAAAGAAGATTTGAAAAATCTAAAAATAAATATAAAACTATTAGAATAAGAAAAATTGAAGAAGTACCAGATTTTTAAAAGTTTTAAGTACGTAATAAGAATGTAATTAATAATTTTGTAAGGATTTGAATTTTAAATTAGAAAAGATTTTAAATATAAAAAAAAATCGTAACACAAATATGGTTCAAATTGATGCATCTTTCTTAGTTTGTGGCAACAAGGGAAAGAGGTATGCAAATGTAAAAGTAATGATCTATTAACAACTTGAAAATGGTAAAGCATATATGTGTATATGTTTATGTTTACATTATTATATTAAAGTGTGAAAGATTTTTGAAAAGTGATTTGAACTTTTACACTTTATTAAAAATCTTCGCAACAGATAAAATTATTTAATTTTAAATAATCAAACGGTACACGTGCGAGGCATGTGCGGTTAAACTAGTAGTATATATATACATCAAAAAGAAGTCTTTTGACCTATTTATATAATGTAAGTTTTCTATAAAGGATGTAAGTTGACTCCTCTCTACGTGTTAGACCCACTTGGAAGGGTGGTGCACATTCACCCATTAACTTAAAAAAAAATTATACATATATGCACACACCTTGAAACACAAAAGTTAACTTGCTACACTGGTCCAACGCTCATCTTAGGACCATCAAACTATTAGGATATACTATAAATCATATGTTTTGATATATATTATCATTGAACGATTATTTAAAATTGTTACAGCAAATAGATAATTGTCATATATGTGTCTTCAACTTATATAGTAGATAATTTGGTGTATACAGTTTAACTTATATATAGAAGATTAAATCATTGGTTCTTATAAGTTAAAGTTATAGTTCACAATCGTAGATGAAAATTTAGACAAACCATCAGAATGATTGTAGCACGAGATTAAATATAATTTATCTTGATTACGAGAATTGTATGGTTCTTACTTTTTGTGCTAGTGCATTTTATATGTATTGAACAGGACCAAATAGAGATGATTGTTTTAGACTAACTAATAAAAACATATTCTCTAAACTATTAAATTTACTTATATTCTCAATCTTTATATAACTATTATGATTTGTATATATTATTTACATTTTGATTTATTAAAAGGTGAGTTTCTGAGATGAATCAATATTTCTGATAAATTGGATGATAATAATATATACTGAAAAAATAATAAGTTAGTTGATGAAATCCACGTCTTGGTGTAGAAATTGATGATAAGCCTTTTATAAGAAGCTTATAAGTCTATCGTGTAAATCCAACCAATGAATTTATGAATCCGACAAATGAAATAAGTTAAAGTATTGTTCTAAAGAAAATTAATCATCATATTAAATTCGTCAGTGATTTAATTTATTGATTAGTATCTGTAATCTTAACATGGAGAATTACATAAGTGCTTAATGAAAGTTTTCAAAATAAAAATAGAGAAGTGCAATTATGAAGCTATAGTGGAACTAGTTTAGGATACGTGTGTTGCACGTGTATTTTGCATAATGAGGAATTTGATATAAATTTATATATTACAATAAATCAGATATATATGTATATGTGTGTGTGTGGAGACATCAAAAATGTATTTTATCAAAAAATAAAATATAATAACAAAATAAATAAATAGAAGTGACTTTATTTTTCAAGATTGTGGCTATAGTTTTGTACTATTCTTTTGATTCTTCTTTCCTAATTTTTTTTTTGTGTGTGTGTGATTTCAGAATGTAGGATTTTGGACCTCCTGATGATGTATTTGATCGCCAAGAATATCGAGCACCACTTTGATATTTCCAGTTGATCTCGAGAAAGTTCAGCTTTTGATCACTTATTGATCGATCCAAGTCTTTACTTTTTTTATTTATGGTAATTCCAAATTATATAAAAATTGAAAATTACCCTTGAATCAAGTCGTTAATCAATGTAAATGTGATAGATTAATAAATTATTGAAAATAGCAATTGACTTTAAACAGAATATAATATTTTTTTAGGTTAATTTTCACGTAACATACGTACACATTAAGTGACAGAGAAGGATATTGAAAGAAGAAATTGGTGAGAGTTTTAATGAGGCAAGAAATTGGTGAGAGTTTTAATGAGGCGTGAGACTTCTGATATATCGTCTTAATATGAACTCTTAAATAGTCTTCATATATCTTCCTCTTGCATATATAATAAATAAAATTTACCTTCTTGCTTCTTTCTCTTGCAATCTTCGTTATTATAAAAGCACAAATATTTTCATTAAACATTGATCGATCAAATATCCCTCAAATAATGAACTACTTTTATGCCCTTAATTATTATGCTAAATAAAAATAAAATATTTCACAAAACTGTAAAAACTTATTTATAAAAAAAAATAAAAAAAAATTGATGCACTCAACTTGATAGATCTGGCTCAAAGATGTACGAAAATCCTAAATTCAAACACCTGATACTCAGGCAATATGTTCAGCCGTTACACCGATCGTAAAGTCACTTGTTGTTGGGTAATTAATACCCTAAGTGTCAGATGCAAAATTAATTTTGTTGCTTTTATGGAAACGAAATTAGTTTTAGCTTCTTGGACAACAAAGCACCTATTATTCTAGTGATCTTGAATAGCACATTATTGAATACTTGCTCTTAATAGATTCAGTTTTCGTCTTACTTGATTTATTTTACACATCGTTGCATAACGGGATGAATTTCTAGTTAGGTCATTTTTCTTGCTAGCTTGATTAATTAAATTTTGAATAGTAAAATATCTCAAGGAAGTTGCTATCAAAGATATAAGAAATTGTGACTATTTTTAAAAAACTGAACTTGATAATATAGAATAGAGTAATTAATTTTTTAAAAAATATAATATAAATTATATAAAATAATCGATCAAATCGAACTATTGACATATATTTCTATTGAAAAAACTTGGCAAATTGAATTCAAAAACTTTTTTGAAAATCCTACTAAACTTTTTATAATAAGGAGGATCAGTACTTCAAAAGATTTTTGTCTTGAATATATTAATTAATTATTAGCATTGTAGTTACCTATGAGCAATCTAAAAATCACATCCGAAAATGTATATTACCTTTTACTTTGCATCATATCGGCTTGCTAATTAATTTTCAAAACGTAAGTGTATAAATAAATATTCAAAGAAGCAAATAGCATTCTTCTAT
>NC_061116.1:177867819-177871354 GCF_002878395.1 Capsicum annuum
ATAGAAGAATGCTCGTTTCGAACTTCTGAATTCCTAACCTCTTATGATTGGACCATCGTTATTTTCTATCCACTTTTCAACATAAATATTAATTTAGCAAGTTGTCGTGCTACTAATTAGAATGATATTTAGCACCATTTGAAATGTAATTGAGTGATAGTAAATTAAAGATAAATTAATATTTGAATAAAATAGCTCTAACTGAAACACAAAAAAAAACAGTACATTGTGCTAGAATTTAAAGCTTCGATAAATAAAACTCCAACATAATGTGATCGAATTCAAAACTTTACTGAAATATCAAAGACTCAAACTTCTTGAACAGTTCATGAAATTCAATCTTTATCAATTTATCAGCATCTAAGAACAAATTCAAAAGTGCAACCCATGATCCACGGAGGAAAAATATAGGCATGTTGGCATATATTTTGTAACTTTTATCTACTTGTGGTAATGACAACATTTGATGTCTTTTGTTCTTCTTTTTAATATCATTTGATGTCTATATTTATATTGAAATTAGTGAATGCAAATTTGCACATTTTAGAACAAAAAAAAAAACTATTTCAAAATGCCTAGATCAAATCAAAATATCTAGTTAAGAACGAAAAAAATTCAAATCATCTCGCCATACCCAAAAAAAAATATTACTTATAAGTTAGTCGATTTCAAAATTTAAAATTATTAAATATAAAGTATCAATATACAAAGTACTTTTTTTTTGTGATAATATGTATCCAGATCCACTTTTGCATGCCGATGAAATTAGTCCATTTTCTTGAAAAAGTTGGCTAGCTCACTCACGACTCTACCCCTTCCCTCGCTACTCCATATATGTACCTTTTCGAAAGAAAAGTCATTTATTAATGGCCAAAGTCATCGAGAGGCACTCAAATTTGTTTCGAAAATGCACTTAGACCTCTCAACTATGACCTGTATCTATTAGACCCCTAAACCCCCCGAATTTTGATCCAATTGGGCATTTTTTTTCTACATGGCACTACGCGTGCAATGCACTTCTTGTAGGCGCGTGAGAAATTTGTTTTTACTAAATTACGAATTGAAATGTGCCAAGTGGCACTGAGGGGGCCCAAAAAATATTAATTAAAAAATTTATATTTAAATTATTTATTAATATAACTTTTAATTATTATAATTTATTAATTCTTTTTTAAAAAAAGCACCCCACCCCTGTGTCATCTTCTTCACAGCATCCCACCCCTGCGTCTTCAACCTCACACCGCGTCTTTATCGTTTCAACCCTACCCCACCCCGGCGTCTTCATCGTCACCCCAATCCTGCCTCTTCACATGAATAAATTATTTTTAATCCACCATAATTATTTTCATTTCTTGAAAATTTCCAACAAAATTTACTTTTTTTTCCTCCACTAGTATCACCATTTCTTGAAAAATTACAACAAACATCACTTTTTTTCTATTCCTTGGAAATTTTTACAATAAAAATCATTTTTTTGTTAAAAAATTACAAGAAAGATCACTTTTTTCTCCATTGATATCACCATTTTATGAAAAATTTCAATAAAGATGGCGTTATGCTAGACTCCCTTTTGAATTCTTGAAGTAGATTTAAACAAAAATTATGTGTGTGTGTGTGTTTGAGGTTCACAGAAAAGTTTAATGAAGAAGAGGAACGTCGGGGGTGGGGGGTGGGGAAGAAGATGAACGCTGAGGGAGGGGGCTGGGGATGGAGGGGGAGTTTTTTACTTTCATTTTTAAAAAAAAATTTAAGCTCTTTTTAATAATCAGTTTTTAATTATTTTTTTTAAATAAGTTTATAATTATTTTTTGATAATTTGGATCCTCAATGCAATTTTTTATTTTTATTTTTAAAAATTTTATAATTTATTTTTAATAATCAGTTTTTTATTTTTTATTTTTTAAATAATTTTGTAATTATTTTTTAATAATTTGGATCCTCAATGCTATTTTTTATTTTCATTTTTTAAAAAATTTTATAATTTATTTTTAATAATCAATTTTTTATTTTTATTTTTTAAATAATTTTTAATAATTTAGATCCTCAATGACATTTTTTTTTATTTTTTAAAAAAATTTATAATTTTTTTAATAATTAGTTTTTTATTTTTATTTTTTAAATAATTTTAGAATTATTTTTTAATAATTTCCTCAATGCCATTTTTATATTATTTTTTAAAATTATAATTAATTTTTAATAATTATTGAACCCACAATGCCACATGTCAACTTTCAATTAGCTCGTTTTGCCACATCATCGCATGTGTGAAACACACACTTTGAGTTTTTTAGCTGATAGAAAAAAAAATATTCAATTAGATCAAAATTTGGGGGTTTAGGGGTCTGATAGGTACAGGTCATAGTTGAGGGGTCTAAGTGAATTTTCGAAACAAGTTTGAGTGTTTGTCGATAATTTTGGCCTTTATTAATTAAGTCATCATATTTAACAAATTACTTACTCCCTTCGTTTTGTTTTAGTTGACCCTCTTTCTAAAAATATTTGTTTCAATTTAGTTGTCCCTCATGATGAAATCAAGAGTATTTTATTATGTTCTTTCAATACTATCCTCAACATTAAATGACTAAACAAAGTATATTTACTCAAATTTATATTTTCAAAGTATAATTAATAAGGTTAATTTGGTAAAATAAACCACTAATAAATACTTTCTTAAGAGGAGTGTCAAGTCAAAAAGGACCAACTATTTTGAAACGGAGGAAGTAATTATTTAGTTTTAGGTTACTAAATCTAATTACTATTAGTAGTATATCTATTATTGTAGGTCGGTAACTTGATGACACAAAAAATCGTTATACTATTTATATATAAAAATTAAATTATTCCCTCCATCCATCTTTACTTGTCTACCACTGATTCATCATATACCTTAAAAATAATTTTAAAATAGAGATATTTTTACTCTATCAACCTTTAAATATAATAAATTTAGTGATTTAGAAAAATTTAGTGATTTAGAAAATGTATTGAGTGTTGAATAATAAAATAAATAAGAAAAAATAAACGGAGAATGTATATTTTAAGTGATCAACTGATCATTTCAAGTTTGATCTCTTCTTCTCTTTTGTGAAATGTATTTTTTTTTTGTTTTCCATCAAGCTATAGGTACTTATTTTGGGGCCAAATAATCAGATTTCGGTCAAAACTTTTGAGTTTTATCGAATTAATAATTATAATCATATCTCCACCTTTATTGAAAGTTCAAATTCAAATTCACCTCAATTTTAAAAAAAATATTATTGTTAAACATGTTTTTTCTGAATTCATCTGCACAAAAAAAAATATATTTATGGACAAAGCACTATGTTCAACTTCAACTCTGAGTCAACATCTTTGTAATTTTTTTTATTGGTTGTTTGATATCTGCATTAATTAACTTTAGAATCTTGATGGATAATTTCATATTGAGAATAAAATGTTCCCTAACAAACCTAACTCAATGTCTAGGACTAGGGGTGTACAGATCAAACTATCAAGTCAATCGAATCGACGAACCAAATTAAACCGAGAAAAAAAA